>NC_139835.1:15971650-15999150 GCF_963691815.1 Echiichthys vipera | reverse complement strand
CGAAAGGGCGATGAATTGATAATAATTGGAAATGCAAATCACACATCTCATGTTGCAAAAAAAATGGAAAAGAATAGATGGCTCCCCTGTTAGGCGGAGGCGGTATGGGATGAAAAGATGCATGTTTAGTGTGTGAGGTCGCTCATATAGATCTCAAACTGTAGTTGGGTATGGATTAATGTTCAAGTGTGAGTAAGTAATATTTTATATGACACAATGTTGTTATTTTAATTCAGCTTTGTTTTTATTTTGCCGTGAGTTGTTAGGTTTTTTTTATTGGGTGACATACAGTATTTATTAGTAAAGAGCTATGTAAATGCTATTTCTTTTAACTAAGAATTTACACACCGTTGTTCCTCACTTTGAATTTTATAGTCTAATCTCTTTACATTTACATTGTGTTCACCATCTGGATTGTTTAATCCTTCAGCGAGCTATGCGATGTGAAAACCATTAGTGAGTTGTTTTCACACAGAGTGCCTTTTGGTCTGTTTTTTTTTGAGTGAAAACATGTTCAGTATGAATGTCCCTAGTGGAAATAAACCCCTGAAGCCAATTTTTTTCCCCACTATTAGCATTGACTCAAATCTGATCCTTTTTACCTCCATGACTCTGACTCATTGCTCTCTGACCAGGGAAAATCTGATTCCCTGTGGTTTTTCTAATTTTAGAGAGCTATGCCAAGCACAGGGGCTGAATAAATAGATATATCTTAGAGTCATTGCATTTAGGCTTGTTGTGACTGTAATTATAAAAATTACAAAGCCTAAGCAGAGCCACAGGAGGGTTAACAAGATACTTTGAAGGCAGCCTTTACTGTATTAGCAAGAGTATAGAGTATAGAGTATAGAGTTGTTTGTGTGAGTGCAGCATCCCCTCATATTGCCTGAGTCAGATGCACAACCTGCATATCAATGGCTGGGTTAAATCATGCACCGACTCTCATTAAGAGTTGCCCACTATTCAATAATTCATATGAAGAGATTCATTAAAATGTACCAGCAGGTTAATAAAAATGTGTGCATAGAGTATATTTTGATTTAGCATATTCAGCAATATTAAAAATGATTTAACCCACACGCCATTATTTCTTTAATCTACATGATTCTGTCGATTTATGTTACAGAAAGTGACATGATACATTTATTAAATAAGGCTTTTGATAAATTGTTTATAGATAGATAGATATCAATTGTTTATAGATAGATAGATATCAATCAAAATGTACTTTTTATAAGGGAGCCACAGGAAAGGAAGAGTTCAACATCATTTAGCTGCTCTTTCTCTTAATTATTTAGCACACTTTATTTTTATACCTTTTTATGCAGTTTTAGCACATTTTATAGATCACGTGTACGCATCATGTTAATACTGTATGAGAGATATTTCTACCTCTCCTTTATTTCGATGGTGAATGTTTGTAGGGTTGAATACACGTTAAAAGATTAAAACATTCAACAACAAGAAAATATGAATTTGAGTTTATGAGAAACATTCTGTCTTGTCTATGTATATTTTAGAAGCTTTCAAGGCTTTAATTAAATATTGTTTTTATGTGATGGCATAAATCTGCATCTGCTTTGTGGGAGAAAAGTATTTAGTGCTGACCTTGGGGATTAAACTATTGCTACAGTTGTAATTACCATAGCAGCTTTTTGTCTTCATCACCATCCAATGTGTTTACACCACTTCCTATATGATCATCACCACCACCACCACCATCACCATCATCATCATCATCCATCATCACGAGCAGTGTCTTCCCCTTCTTCTTCTTCCTCATCATTGTCATCAGAAGTTGGATGTATGAGGTGAGCACATATGCAAACATTCTTTTGGTGCTAATTCTAATGTAATCGGCTCTATTTGTACAGAAATGTAAATAACATAAATATATTAAAGGGATAGATCAAAAGTGGCGTTGTAGCACGTACTTATCCAGAGTCGGTGTATTACCTTCAGTAGATGGCGGTTTGGAGAAGCGGGCAGGAGTACAGACACAGAAGCTAACAGTTATCTTAAAAACAGTAATTTAATGTAGCAGAACATGGGAGTTGCTCATCTACTGCTACCTTGTTAGTTGTTTTTGTGTGGCTTAACAAAACTAACAAACAACTAACTGTTCGAGGCAGCGGTGTACCAGAAACTATCTTGTTCTGCAAGGTGGAATTACATCTAAGTCTGGAGGCTTTGACGAGAGCTAATATTGCTTCAGTTCCCCCCACATGGATCTAAACAGGGCTGTCTGACAGCAAAGAAGAAGCTGTGAAAATGTTGTAAATATAGCCCCCCATCCACAGCAGCACGTTTCTCAGCTTCTGTGGCTGTCCTTCTTCCGGCTTCTCCAAACTGGGGACATGCCGACCGGCATCTACTGTAGATCGTGTACTGACTATGGATAAGCACTTTTACAACCCCACTTAGAAAAGCTATTCCTTTAAAACATGAAAGCACACAGTATATAAAGGTATTCTGCAACTATTATTACAGTCAAATTATTAAAAATATCCTTATAGTGACAATTTTGCATGAAATAACTATTTCACACATTTCACAAGTGATGAATTGTATTATTTTAACAGGATCGTCTTTCTTGCTCATTATACTCTTACAGTATGTGTTGATGGCCATTTAGAGGTTCAGAGAAATTAGCGTAATGATATACTGTTTGGGAGTGAGTAATTAGGTTCCTTTTTGTTTACTTCATACCGTCAGCAGTAAAGGGAATATGGAGTAGCTGTTTATAACTGCATACGTGTGAGTTTATGTCTGTGTGTGTGTAAGTTGATTTTCACTTACATGAATATGGATGCAGCATGTTGATTTAATCCGATCTTTGAGGTGATGTAGGGAGGAACATCGTTTTTCATTAGTCTCTTTAAATGTATCATAAACAAGACACATGCACAATTGATCTTAACAATGGGTATGCCGTGGTGTGGGAATAACCTCCCTCTGTGCTCCTGTGTTTGCACATTGTAAGATGACTTCCAAATGGGAGCTGGAAAAACATCTTTTGATCAACTCATTATGCATACATAGTTTGTGTTGCTTTCATCCAATGTACATCTTAAACGTCTCATATTGTAAAACGGGAGATTTCCATATATTAATTTATAATAAAGCAGGCTGCGGTGCTGTATAAATACTGTGAAAGTTCAGAATGTTCTTCCCCCAGAGAAATGCACACAGCACACATGCACACTCAGAAATTGTGCCTTTAAACTGGTCTGATGCAACTATTTCCCACTGGGATTATTAAAGTATTTCTGATTCTGATTCTGATTCAATACTAGGTAGAAAGTACCGTAACAATACTGTTACAGTCATTTCCCTGCAATGATGGTGCAGATGTCGAGCAAACAGATGCGAAATGCTGACCAATCAGAGGAGACTGGGACTTTTTGGGGCTTAAAGAGACATAGAGAGCGTGTTTCATTTTTCAGGAAGAATACGCATATTCAAATGGATAATATGAGAAAAATAAACCTGAAATTAGCATAATATGCAACTTTTAAGTATACTACTATATATCCTACTGTATGTAATAACAACATCTTCCTCTCTGTCTGTAGGATTTCTTAGTACAGGTGACCAGGCAGCGAAAGGGAACTACGGCTTGCTAGATCAGATCCAGGCCCTGCGCTGGGTGAAGGAGAACATCGCAGCCTTTGGAGGAGACCCAAGCAGGGTCACTGTGTTTGGATCTGGGGCTGGGGCCTCCTGTGTCAGCCTGCTCACATTGTCTCACTACTCTGAGGGTAAGGAAGAAACATAGACTGCTGACCTTGTGTGTTTTAATCAGTGTAACTTATGCCACACAGTTTTTTCACTTTGAAATGCACAGAGAGTATAGGCAGACAGAAAGTTGCACACCTATGATTTGTTGGCTGGCATGTGGCTGCTGTGCAAGCACCATGACAACCATGACAATCATGGTTATGAAACCTGTCATGGTCTCCAGTGGACTGATATAGCTTCCATTTACTGGTACAAATGCCTGAATAGGCCTTTGAATTCTCAGAAGAAGTGAAATAGTGTAATCATCTACAGCCTGCCTGCGACTCATTAGCTAAGAGCTGTTTTATTTTAAACTGTTAACCCTTACCTACTTGGACATGGCACTCTCACCATGACAGGATGTCATCCTGTTAAATAACGCATGTCCGTGTGTTTGGTGTTTTCTTGCTGTCGAGGCGCTAGTTGTGCATCTGTTTATGTATGCAAATGTACTGTAAGTGTGCAATCATATGGATGCATTCATGCATGTGTGTCCATATGTGCCTCTGTGTATATGCTTTGTACACCCATATTTGTATTTACAGTATGTGTGTGTTCCTGTGTATTTCAGACCTGTTTCACAGAGCCATCATCCAGAGCGGCAGCGCTTTAGCCAGTTGGGCTGTCAACTACCAGCCCAGCAAGTACGCCCGGCAGCTTGGTGAAAGGGTGGGCTGTGGAATCGATGACAGCACCCAACTGGTTGCCTGCCTCCAGGGACGGAGTTACCGCGAGCTTGTGGAGCAGAACATAACGCCGGCCAAATATCACACGGCTTTTGCCCCGGTGATTGATGGTGATGTTATACCTGATGACCCCCAGATTCTGATGGAGCAGGGAGAGTTTCTGAACTACGACGTGATGCTGGGGGTTAATCAGGGCGAGGGCGTGAAGTTTGTTGAGGGCATTGTGGACTCAGAGGACGGTGTCACCGCTGAGGACTTTGACTTTGCAGTGTCTGACTTTGTAGATAGTTTGTATGGATACCCAGAAGGCCGAGATACTCTGAGAGAGAGCATAAGGTGAGTGGGTCTGTAAATATCTGAATGTATTTAAGGGGTAATGTGACATTTTGGGAAATACGCTTGTTCGCTTTGCCCAGAGTCAGAGGAGAACATTGATACCACTCTCATGTCTGTATATTGGCTCTGTCCAAAGGTAACAAAATATACCTATCAGCAGCTCTAAAGCTCACTTACAAATATGTTATATCTCGTTACTTTAATTGGTACAAGAACCAAAGTGTAAAATTGACAATTTGATGCTATTTGGGTGTTTTGTGCCAGACTATTTCTTGGCTGGGAGTACTGGCATCCTAACCTCATAAGACCGCCCTGAGCTTGCAAGCTCCATTGTATTTTACCTGCAGATCAGTCTGGTAACATGCAACAGACAAAATTTGAAGCCGTGCCAAGCGAACACCCAATCAGTGTTGGTTTTGAGGCAAGTTTAAGTGTAACGCAACACATGCAAATCCAACCTGCTCTAGACAAATTTTCAGTCAGCGGTAGCCCTAATTCTGTTTCTGCTTTTTTCTCTTGGATCCTTCTGTTGGAATATGGACCGTTCACCTAAAACTGTGCCTTTTATCAGTAAATGTGCGTTACACAAACAAATATCCTTTACGACATGTTGTTTACTTTCGGAGCTTTGCTTTGACGCTCTGTTAGTGCGTCATGCGCTTCGTTGATCTGATTGGTTGATTTGGCCCGTATGTTGGCATCCGTGCCAAATCAACCAGTATTTTCGTCCCTTCCCAAAAGTTCTCCAAACAAGAGTTCCCAGATGGATATGCTGAGCAAATGTGAATCATGCAAATCAATCCATCTGCCAGAGTCAGGTTACTGACATCCTTGAACCATGTCATTGCTGCGACTTTGCCAAACACCAAGCCGAGACCAAGAAGAAGTCAAAGCACATTACTTCCAACCACAACTTAATTTTTTATATTCCTCTTTACATATTAGTCTTACAAGATAAAGCATATCTTAATTAGAAGTAAAAAAAGGCTAGTTGTTTCCCTTGTTTCCAGTCAGTTAAACTAACTCTCTGCTGGTGATAGCTACAGCTTTATTGCACAGACATGGTCAATCTTTTTATCTACCTTATGGCAAAGAAGTGAATAAGCATATTTTCCCAACTGTCATACTATTCCTTCAAATGGATGTTTGAATATGCACATGCACACTTTTAACTACGGAATTTGCATGCTCACTATAAAGTACCTAACAAATAAAACATTTATAATTGGATAGCTAATTTGAAATATATACACCAAAGGTTCATGTACACGGACTGGGCGGACCGTGATAATGCAGAAACCCGGCGGAAGACTCTTGTAGCGCTATTTACAGACCATCAATGGGTGGCGCCGGCGATTGCCACGGCTGACCTTCACGCTCAGTATGGATCCCCCACCTACTTCTACTCCTTTTACCACCACTGCCAGAGTGATGCTACGCCGCCCTGGGCTGACTCTGCCCATGGTGATGAGGTAAGCTGATGTCACAGTGCTGCATTGCCGTACTGAGATAACATTAGTGGCATTTGTAGTAGTAGTAGTAGTGTTGAATTGACACAAAACGTGAAGAGTATCTGAGAGGCAAGATTGAAGGTGACTAATATTGCAAGTATTTGAGAAATACTCATGCAATGAATCAGAAAGCTCTTGGTTTAGATTACCGGTGAGGTGCTACTTCAACTGTTCAAAGCGCCAAATCAAGTGGAATCAACAAATCCTAGTCTACAGCATGAAATATCTGAAATGTTCACGGAAGTATACACTTGCTTGTCTTATGTTTAGCGCTCCGAATGTGTGTTTGTGTAGTTGATGTTTTTGGAGGTGGATTTCAGCCGGATTTGGGGGGACTTGTAAAACTGAAGATGAATATAGTCACTTGAGGTTCCCTGCAGTCATGATTCAGTTATGGCTACAGTTACTGTCAAGAGAGTGAATGTAATCTGTTGGCTCCTACAGTACGCTATCGTAACATGTGTGTCTGTATGTCCGTGTAGGTGCCCTATGTGTTTGGCGTGCCCATGGTGGGACCCACTGATCTGTTCAACTGTAACTTCTCCAAGAACGACGTGATGCTGAGCGCTGTTGTCATGACTTACTGGACCAACTTTGCAAAGACTGGGTGAGCTATTAAAAATGTACACTTGTGTGAGACGCTGGTTTCAGTTGGAAAATGCCACTGAAAAGAGTTTTTTTCCCCCTTTTTGCCTGACTTTACTGTATAAAGACAATTAAGAAAACAAGACCAAACAAAGCACAGCTTCAGCAAGATTCAGATCTCTTTATTTCTGCCTTCCAAGGCACAGAAATCTCTTTCTGCTATTGATATCTAATCCCCACTCTCATGTAGAAAACGTCTCATGATAACAAATGAAAGCCGGGCCTTTCAATCAAATTTTAAGACGTGAAAGAAAACACAGCTGTCAGTAACAAATCATACTTTTATATTTGATGCTCTGCAGAGACAAGGTTTTGGCAACAAGGAGTGTTGTTGCTGTAACTGTGGACTGCTCACTCTCCATTTTACAGGTCCAAATCTCCTCCAAAGCTCAAAGTTAGACAGCCAAGTCTGTGGTGACATCAAGATAAACAGCATAGTGCCTCTCTTAAAAGTTTCCATTTAATTTGTTGGACAGATTGATAGATAACATGGACATGGGCATGGAGTGGCAGGGTTCACACACGCACACGCACTTGCACACGCACACGCACACGCACACGCAAACGCAAACGCAAACGCAAATGAACACGCACACACGATTTGCATTGTCAAACTGTATTTCCCACAAATAATGGAATTGTAGGAATCCATTCGCTGTCAAGTTACTCCATCAAGATAAATAACATTTTAACAGCAAAATGATTTAAGCAAAATTTTTTTACCAGAAATATTAGGTTGGAATGAAAGTTTAAACTGAGTGAAGTTGAGATTTAATGATGCATTAGAGGAGAACACCGGTACTTTTTTTTATTGTAACAAAAATAATGAGCTCATAGACAAAGGATACGTCTGACGAGCACAGATAGTACTTTAGATACAATCATGAAAGCAGCACTGCAGACTAATTTTGGCAGGGTGCACATGCGTTCTCTGTCATGTCAGAATCTTGACAAGGCTTTTCTTCTTTGGACCTTGGCTGAGAAAGTTAAATAACCCCTGCTATTGAAAAAGACCTTGAGGAAGGCCACGGTAATGTCATAAAAGAAGAATAAAAGATTGGTGACTGTTTGATTAATCTCCTCTCTCCTCTTTTTCTGCACCCTCATTTTGTCATTTATGTACAAGACTGGTGCAATGAGAGAGAGAGAGAGAGAGAGAGAGAGAGAGAGAGAGAGCTTACTCAATACGTTAAATTAAAAGTAAAATTATCTGCCAGTGGCTAAAAAAGCTTCTAGAGATCCAATTTATTAAATTGAAAGTGAAATTATCTGCCAGTAGCTAAGGATACCACTGTTGTAGGAAGAATCCACATTAAAACTTTAAAAAACCTGACAGTCCGCTCTGATAAGAGTACCTTTTATCTCTCCACTCTGACATGATATACAAGATAAAAGTAATTGTTAAGGATAGACCCTATTTCTGCAGCGCTCGAAGTGAGTAATTACCAGTAATTAATCCAATCGAGGCCGAGTCTACTGAGACCTCTTCAGATTTACAGAGACATCTGCAGTCTAGACCTTGATCTAAATCACCATACATCCTTGCTATCCCACAACGTACATATTTAGAACTGTGCTCTTAAATATTTTGTCTCTGGCATTAGAAAAAAAACTCTTTAAAGTTTCCATATTGTAAAAGTGAGATGTCTTTTTGATTATAAAGCAGGTCAAGGTGCTATATAAGTATCAAAATGTTCAATCCACAGAGAAACACGCACAGCCTGTATTCAGAAACTGTGCCTTTAAAAGAGCCGTCAGGACTTGCGTACAGCTGTGATGTCTCTACTATAACATACCGTATATACAGTAGGTAGGGAATGCAGCCAGCCATTCCCTGGCTGCAGTGACAGTGCAGAGACGCAGAGAGTGCTGACCAATCAGAACAGACCGGGTATTTTTGGGAGGCGGACTTAAAGAGACAGGTGCTTAAACAGAGCATTTCAGAGGGTGAATGGACGTATATTCAGACATTAAAGCGTTTAAACATGTTCTTGTAGTAACCCCAAAAAGTATGAACCTGAAAATGTACATGATATGTCCCCCTTAACGCGGGTGCATTAAAGCAATCCCATTGTATCAAGTTTGTCGCCCATCATCTGTGGTATCATTACTATCACAGCAAGCTGCAAAGCAAAATCACCAAGGAGGGTTGTTAAGATTTCAGTGCGCTCTTCAATTATGAATGGGGAACTTTCTCTGAAGAAAGACGTTACCTCCCGGTTGAGCGTGCCTCAGATGATGATAGAACTCTGCGACAGAACAGTTTAATGGGGAGGATATGATGCTCCCTGATGTATGTTTTGTAAGCCTCAGTGTGGGCGTATAAATCCTGAGCCTGTGTGTGGCGGTAGGTCTTTACTGTAGCTGCCCTTTTGTAACGTTTATAAGATGTGTGTTGATTGACATGTGAGCACACAGCGTGTAACTGGCAAGTCTGTGAAGACGCACTGCTATTTCATTTACGTCATTTTCACTACTGACACAAACAAGTCAGTACATTATCAAATAAATGCCTGTCCCTATATCTCAGAGAGGTGATTTTTCTTCTTCTTCACTGCGCAACACACACATTCAGTTTTAATAAATATATCTGACAGTTTTTTAGCGGGAAATATATACACACACTTCCACCTGCAGGAGACTGAACTTTGCATTAACTGAAAGGTTTTGTAAGAGGCATATAAAGTGGACTAAAATCAATGATCTGCAACCTTTAAGCTATGTTTACAGGGTAATAAAACTTGTTTTTCTTTGTGCAAATATTTTTTTTGCCACTGGATTGTTTTGTGTTACTTTGGTATTGATTTAGAAAGATGTGTGCCAGCGCTAGTGAAACTACTGGACAGCATGAGAAAAATTCCTTAGCGCTCTGTTGGGAACCTCTGACATTTGAAAAACTGTAAAGCATGAAATATTGGTATAAATGGTAGAACATTGAATCATTTCACTAAAATCCTTCATTTTTAAAATATGACCCTTAAATGTAAATGTGTGGGTGGAGACTGTATTCTCTGTTGCATTGCTTTGTGATTCCTTTGTTGATCATGGAATGTAGTGTTCACACTACAGGCAAAGTGAGTTTTCACCTCAAGACATGCTGGAGAGGAGGAGGAGGAGGAGGAGGAGGAGAGGGGGCTCCAATGTCTTTTTTTGTCATCAACTATTGCTGTAATTACCACTATTGCTGCTTTGTACCCGTTGTGGAAGTCCCAGATACATCAAAAAACCACCAAATGCCGTCGTGTCTGTGTTAATGACATTGTGAATACAAGAATTGAAGGCATTTCGCAAAATATGTATTGTCTGGTCTAAATGTGCATTTATTTGTGTCTATTTGCATCGTTGCATTGCGTTTGTATGTAATCATGCTGCTCCACAAATTCGCTTCACGTAATGCTGTGAACACAGGTTAGGTTGCAGTTAATTTGGGGGATTTGATGTTTTTCACTAGCTGTGACAGCGACGCCCTTAGTGTTTGTCACCTTTTGAGTCTGTGTGCGTGTGCCGCAACTGTGCAAAATACAGTCACAAAACAATACTACAGTGCGTAGTTGAGCTCAAAATGAAGGTCGAGTTCAAAGATGAGTGTAGTCTGAGCTAGGGCACTGGAAGTAGTGGGGTAGAAATGAGGGAAGGGGCCATTGCTCCCTTCTTTTTGTTATCTATAAATTATGAAAAAAACTTACATGACAACAAACCAATCAAGATGTGATCATAAAACTCATTGTGTTTCATACATTGCAGTGATCCGAACCAGCCGGTTCCTCAAGATACCAAGTTCATCCACACTAAACCCAACCGTTTTGAAGAAGTGGCCTGGTCTAAATATACTCCCAAAGAGCAGCTGTACCTCCACATTGGCCTGAAGCCCCGTGTGAGAGACCACTACCGTGCTACCAAAATCTCCTTCTGGCTCCAGCTGGTCCCTCACTTGCATCATGTCAACGAGCTACTCCAATCGGTGTCCTCTTTTACACACAGTCCCTCTCCACAGGATGACACTCCTTATTCTTACACTAAGCGTCTAGCCAAAGGTTGGCCGCCGAGCAGTACACGTCATCCAGGATCACAAGCAGGGACTCCACAGCCACCAGAGTCTGCTTTAGGCCAAGGTGGAGGGGAAGATGGGGTCCGCGTCCCTAATGAGGACTACTCAACCGAGCTCTCAGTGACTATTGCGGTTGGAGCGTCACTGTTGTTTCTTAACATCCTCGCTTTCGCTGCTCTGCTGTACAAGAAAGACAAGAGGCGTCTGGAACATCGTCGGCCACGTCCACTTCCTCCACCGAGACGAGACATCACACCTGCAGATGTCGCTGCCCACCTGCAGGGGGAGGGACTGATGTCATTACAGGTGAGTTGAGTGGTTTTGCATATTTATTTTGCTTTTGTGTGCATTGTTGTTTTCTTCTTCTGCTTTTTTTTTAACCATAACTGGCAATTGTTTTTATTATTAATCGTGCACATATTATTATTAGTAGCATCAACCTAGTTGGGGTTGTGTGTGTGTGTGTGTGTGTGTCGGTGTGCGCACGTGCGTGTGTGTGTGTGTGTGTGTGTGTGTGTGACTGATTGAATGAACTACTCTCTTGCCAGTGGAGAAGCTGCCACTAGAGCACTTTTGCAGCACAACCTGTCATCAGCAGATGTTATCAGTGTGAGAATGTGTGTGTTGGCCTGTGTATCTGTGAGTGACTGTGAGTGTGTTCTCATGCATGTGCGAGCTGTGTCCATTTGCCTGAATTGCTTTTCAATTGCCTCCAATTCATCCATCGACTATTTAACCTCTGTTGAGCTCGGTTAGTGGTTTTGAAATCTCACACAGTGAGTGCTAAATGTCAGATCTCTTAGAAAGCGAACAAGTACTGTTGATTGGCAATTCAACTACTGTAATTAAGCTCAACATTGCAGCAGATTTTGTAAGTGTGTTTTATTATTGGAAATACCTTTGTGCCGTGTTTCTAGCGTTTTTGTGCCACACCAGTAGAACGGATGGCATGGAAAAATCAAGCTTGTTCTTTTTGTGTTAGCATAGGTTATTGTTATACACACATAATTCCTCTGAAAAAACCTGTTGACCTTGCAGAGGCTAGAAATCACCTACAAATTATTCAAGATAAGTCAGGAGGGGTGTAGATGAGGATGACGACAAATAGCAGTAGTACAATTTGATTTGTTTGAGTGGCAGATGCTTGATCTGAAACAAATCTGACCTGAGTAAACCCTTAACTTACTCAGACCCTTCATTGATTATTTCACAAATATTAATGAGTCATGGTGCTTATTTTAAGAAATGAACAACAACAGAGAGGTATGTTTGGTGACTGACCAACATCTAAGCCAACATGCAAAGTTTTTGCTCCTTACCACACAACCTGAATTAAAATAGGTCTCTTTCAGTTACATGTACTGTAGGACTGGGCGATAATTAAGTATTACATGAGATTAGATATGGATTTTTCGGTGGATTCCATTTTGTGGACATAATGATAATTTCACATCAATTCTAGTAAATAGAATTGAAACTTGAGCTGTTTTACACCTGAAGTGTTAAATCTGATTAAATGCAGAACAGCGGAACACAGTTTATTTCATTGAACCGACTATTTTTTACATAATAATGCTTACACTTTCCATATCATTAAAGTCTTAATAATATTGTGATATTGATTATATTATAAAGCCTGGCCATAATAATGTGGGATTTGATTAGAACTGAAATGATTAGATGATTAATGAAAAGTTAATCTGCGACTAATTTGATAGTTGATTGCTTAAAGTCAAAACATTCTTGGGTTCCAGCTTCTTAGTTTTGCTGCTCTTCTCTGTTTTATATCGTTGTAAATTGAACATCTCTGGGGTTTCGACAACACATGCAATTTGAATGTCTCCCTGGGCTTTAGGGAACTTTAATGGGCATTACTTTAAATAATTGAGGAAAAAATAATTAGTAGATTAATTGATAATGAAAATACTCCCAGTGGCATCAAGATATTTGATTATTTGTTTTCTCTCCATTTTCTGTCTCCCGTTCATCGTTTGTGGAGCAGACTTTATACTTGATGAAACTTGTGATGATTTGATTTCTGGTTCCTGGCTTTGAGCGAGAGAAAGAGAGTAGCTCATGTTCCTGAATATTGATTGATTTTTTCTAGGCCATGAAGGTAACATATTGGAAATCCCAATTTAGGTGGTGTTCCCCTTCATCTCCGTATCATCTTCCTATCTAACTCGTCACTTATCCACCATCCAACCTTTCAGGTGAAGCAGCTGGAGTGTGATGCTGCATCAGCGGACGAGAGAAACAACACTCACCACCATCACACTCTGGATACGCTGGACGCCCTGGATGGTATGGACACCCAGGACATCTACAGCACGCTGGACACCGTGCGTCTCACCTGCCCGCCTGACTACACTCTCACCTTGCGCCGCTCGCCCGACGACGTCCCCCTCATGACCTCTCTGACCCCAGGATCGCTGCCTGTGACTCCCGGGTCACACCCTGTTACCCCGGCAACGCCGATGACCCCCATGACGCCTGGATCAGTGGTGGGGATGAGGATGGGGCATCCACACCAGGGCTACACACACCACAGCCCATACAGTAATACACACTTGCCACACACACACATTTCCACGCACACACACTCCACCACGCGTGTATAACCACAGCAAGATATTTGCACACACAGGGACATAATTCTAACACACACCTAGACACACACACACACACACACACACACACACACACACACACACACACACACACACACACACACACACACACACACACACACCCACACAAAACAATAGACTTAAATACCTCTACTAATTACCCTGCAGGATTGTTACAGATGGAGTGACAGAAAGACATTTTCAGTAACAGGATGAAAAGACAGACAGCTGTGTGTTGCATGTCGGGGAACTGAAGTCAAACTGGATCCCAGGAGATGCAGTTCTATGCATCATTCGCTCATAACCTTGTACGAGACGAGCCGAGACATCCATCAAATGTCTCAAAACCTGCTTTGGATATTAAATCTTCTGCTTTTTCTACACCTGAGGAGAAAGAGGAGGAGCGCTGTGGCAAAAGGGTCAGTTATGGATCAATTTACATCTCCAGCTGTACCTGTGCTGCACAGTGAAGCAGTGCAGAGACCGAGCAGAGCAGAAGCAGAAACTGAAGCAGATGCAGAACTGAGCTAAGAAGTACCACACACACACACAGACTGCTGATGTCAACTTGAACAACCTGTGAAATGTGAATGTAGCATTTTTTTCCATTAAAAGATCAAAGGCCCTATCTGCCAAGGATCAAACTAAGCTGAGGAGAAAAATAATAAATTTCAGCAAGAGATGGATGTAAAGACAGACAGAGAGGGAAAGGGGATTAAAAAAAACAACATTAGCTGAAGGAAAAGTTTGTCAGATGGTGGGAAAGAGATTAGGATTTTATTAAGAGGGTTTTAACAGCTGTGAGAGCGAGAAAGAAAAAGCAGAGAGATAGAGCGATATGGAAAACACAGAAAATGGAAAGTGTGCCAAGAGACAGAAATTAGCTTCAGAAGAGGAAATGGCCACTGAAGTGTTGTCAGACTTACTGAAGAATCACTCTAACCAGCTATGTGTTAAACTCTTGTAAATAGAATGGAAAGATACAGATGATATATTATGATTTATAGCATTTACCTGCTCTTGCATTAAAACATGACTTATTTAACCACATTATTGCTTTCATTTCAGATATTACTATATTGTTGTATAGGTGTCCTGAAGCAAGGCTGGTTGTCCTTCTATCTCACCCACTGTAGTATGTACACAGTACCTTTATTTAAAGGCTATATTTGCTATGCACAGTCATTTCAGTAATTCTTAACTGTGTAAACATCTCAATACTTGTTTAGTAGTTGAAATGTAGGACGTTTTCACATCATCCTGTCTGTTTGTTTGACCATCAGATGATGAGCTAGTACTGTGTATATAATGCAATATTGGTTTGATGATTGAGCACCAGCCAAAAACCATGACCCTTAACCCTTAACCCTAATCCCTTCCCACCTTACCCCCTTGTTCCTCACATTTCTCTTCAAGGTCTTACCCTTAATTTCCTAACCCAACATTAATTAATGCCCCCCGACGGGTGGTGATGATTCAGGGGGTCCCATTGTGTCCCAACAAAGCCAATAATGCTTTCTTGTATTCGCCAGTTTTACAGTTTTACATCCTACCAGGGGCCCCAGTAATTCTAGAAGAGCCCCAGCTCGAACTACCTAATGCTGACAGAAAACCAAGAATTAGCGAGGCTTAAAATCTCTTCACAGTGTCACCCACAGTCTACAGCAAAAACAGTAATCTGTCAGCCACATATTAGAACCTGGAGTTTGGTTTACTACCTGCCACAATGTTATGAATTGTTCTGAGCCGTATTTGATTAATTAGGTGGAACCTGGGTGGAGCAGTGGAGGGATGATCAGTGCGGCTCTGTGTGATAGTTTGACTTGACATTGAAGGCAAACACGCCTCCAAACATGCCGCTTTTTAAGCCTTAATATCCTCTTAATGGAGACATTTTTTTAAATTGTCACCAATTGTCCCTTTAGAGGAAGTGAAATGAATTATTCAAAGACCGCCACCGACATCTTGTGGGAATAATCATGGATTTTGTATCAGATAGAAGTTGGTTTACCTGCTGACTTCACAGTGAGTGCTTGGAGGCAGCAGTGGTTACTGCTGTAATGTGTCATCATAATAAGATTTACAGCATTTATGAAATAATTTCCAGCCAATTCATATTGACAATTAATGTGGCAGAGATGCCGTACTGTCATGGCTGCCAAAAAAAGGCAAATGGTCAAACTCACTTTACGTGATAAAAACCTCACCAGTAACTAAACCAAAGGCCCTAACCCTGAGTTTGTAACTTACCTGTTTTACCCTCTTCCTTTCCTTTCCCTAACCCTTCCCATCCACCCCTGTTCTGCCCCCCTCCCCCTCCCAGCCTCATCTGTGCGCCTACATGCAGCTTTGTCACAGTGAGGCCTATTTAACCTCCTCTCATCCTAAGTAACTTCTTCATGAGAGATTTTAGTTCATTGTCAACAGAATACATGAAAAATGAAAGCTGAAAAACTTGTGGATGACAAGCAAATAACTTTTACAAAATTATATAAAAAAATAACATTTAATGGATGTTTGATTGACTGAATACGTTTTTCATATGGGTTTATTGACTCAGCGGATAGCTGGATTGTGTCAAGCATAAAACATTTCTGCTGCATTTTTGAAAAATAAAAATATCAGTATTTTACAATTTATGAGCATTTTAAATTTCTTGTATGACTTAATTCAGGATAGCTATTGCATTTATAGGGGATTTGCTAATTGCATTCTTTGTTTTTATTATATATAAAGACTTTTGAGTCATTGCTAGTTAATGCCAAGTACACATATAAAATGAGCAGTGATATTGTTAACAGGCAATTATCTCCATTGTTCTTTCATTTATTTTAAAGTGGTTATTGGGTTTCGGTTATTGGAAAGCTATTTCCAATAAATTATAAATTCTACCACTTTGTAGAGTTTATATAGATCCTCACAGAAATATTTTGACATTTTTGGAGGTACCTTTATTGCTTTCTTGCTGAGTGAGTGTCTGTATGCTAAGTTTGAAGCTAGAGCCTGGAGGCAGTTTTGCCGTAGCATAAAGACTGGAGGTGGAGGGAAAATAGCTAACCTGGCTCTGTCTAAAGGTAACAAAATCCACTTACCTGAACCAATACCATACCACATAATTGTTTATGCAAAAACAAAAAAGTATGGTTTCATGGGTAATTATGCTCTGAATTATTTCATGGTGGATGCCAGATTGGAGTTTCTAACATGGTTTCCAAATGTAACTGGCATACTGCGCGTGTCAACACACAGATGGTTATTTGAACCATACTACAATGCGACCTTGTATTGCATAAATGTGACGTCAACCATAGCAATAATGAACTTTACAAATCATTTTACATATAGACATGACTTACTTTATAAGTGACCAGATGCAAACTAACCCAAACGCTGTCTTTTAACCTAAACCCTTAAGCCCTGAAACTCTTTTGCTGTGCGGTAACTTGCCACCTCCAATCATTTCAGTGAGGCGCAGTTGTTAGAGGGGAAGCAGTTTTGACCAAGGCAGCAGGGGTATGAAGCAACTGTTGCCCCTGTGAACGTGCAGAGGTTTGGCTCTGTCCAGAGTGCTGAACTTCGGGCGGTAACCGACAGGAAGGTGGTTGTGAGGACAGCTTTGATGTTGACACTTACATTCAGTAAGTACCATGCTGCTCCTACCCTATGTCTTGGCTGAGAGCAGTGACTGCACCCCTGGTGATAACAAGACTCCAGGAAGTCACTGCACTCAGCCAAGAAATACTTTCATCCCATTCTCCGTAAAACTACATTTTTTAATATATTATAATATTAACTGATACTGAATTGCAGGAGCAGAGACCAGCATTGGAGGAACGAGTTACGTGGCCAAGCTACCACCGGCCTGCTATTTGGTAAGGGAACCTACCTAAACCTACTCTCTCACGTGTTTGAAAGAAGCCCTTATGCAGGACTAGTAATAAGAGCCTTAACCTAAAAACTGTTACGGACTACTGTGGTCTAGAGGTTTAAATTACAGGATCATGAATACACATTGATTTGATTGATTTATTTTAATATCAAATGTAAAAAAAAATACCCACAAGGTTGCTCTGCTCTCTCAGATTGTCTCTGCTACAATGTAATATGTATCATTTTAAACAGATTATACTTGTTTTTGACTATATTCTATAGATTTGATATCCCTTTTACCTGTTGGAAGGGTGCATAGCCCTGCATACATAGAAAAAACTAGACAAGCTGTGCAAAAATAGAGTTAACTGGTCCGTGAAGTAGCCTTAACGGGATATAATGGACACGGTCTACTGCGGCGGCAGACGTGTCATGCTGTGTCCACGCCTCATATTTTAGCTGTAAACTTATCCCCAAAAATGTCGTATTATGCTAACAATTTAAAAGCAACGTAAAAAGGATTCTATAATGAATTATCTCTAGCTTTGCTCTACAGTGCATATGTTGTGCAATTATTGGAAGTCCTTACTGCAGCAAAATAGGAAGATATTACTGTAAATCATCATGGACCAGCAGCCCCTGCCAGCTGGCCAAGGAGACCCTGTGAGATGTGAAAGAACCAAATCCATGGCTGACTTCCAGACCAGATTGATGTCTCCAACAGTGTGTCCCCGCTCTAATCCCATTAACTAGATATAACTGCAGTTAATTTGATTTATGGCCGGCAACACAACAGAAAGCCTGAGTTCATGTCATGACCAGGTGTTTTTTTTGTTTTGTTTGATGTCAACGTGTGCAGAAAGGGACCTGAGAAGCCATTGCACATTGCTCAGAACTGAAAAATAACTCTAATCACTTACCGTTTCGATTTGACATTTCCATTCTGCATGGTGGACTAGTTTTTACTGAATCAAAAGTCACTTGGACAGTTTAATTGAACATCTTATATTTTCTCTTGAATGGTAGAAAATGACAGCGTTGTAATTGAGGTTATTTCAGCAGGATATGTTTAACTTTTAAACAACAGTGGTGAGGAAGTGTATTTTAGTGCAGCCCAGAAACAATGTGTGTACCAAGATGTGTCCAGATGGTGGGGATTGTAATGTTTTCACAGATACCTGACTAATATTTAAAGACGGAATGTGAAACATATGCCGATGATTTCAAAGTCCTATTTGGCAGCATGTAATACGTGCTAAATCTCATGCAATTATTGTTTGAATTTTAACTAATGGAATACTTGTCAGACATATAAGTTCCGCACTGAAGTGTTTTAATGCTCCTTTTTTATTCAAATGCTAATCTTCACTGCAGAGCTGCTAAAACGATGTCATCAGTGAATCCATGGTTATTTGTGTTACACTGAACATTGTGCCAACTTGCCTGCCTCATACTGTCGCCTACATGTCCCTCAGTAGAAGTGAAATTAGCTTGATAGAGAAACAGGGAGTGTGTCTTGTTCTCCCAGCTCATTATCTTCTTAATATGACACATTGCACATACAACACATTTGCAGTTCAAACGACAGAAGATAGCCCTTAACAATCACTTGCAATGTTAGTTTTAATTAAGACACACACACACACCCACAGGAACATAGGATCCCTCAGTGGGTTGTATAGGTACTTTTTCAAGTGGATAAATTAAAAATTTGACACAATGGTGGTGCTCGATAAAAAGACAGGGATTGGGGCGGTGGGTGTCACTAAAGTTCTTTTGGGACCATGAATGTGTGTCCAGAATTTCAATGTCATTCCTAGAGCCTGTGTTGCCAAAAAACTAAAATCATTATACATACAGCATTACGGTTCCAGCACTGAATATGTTCAAATTCTGTCCGACATTGGTCACATATACAAGTTACTTACAGATTCTGATTCTGAGCAAATCATCTCTGCTTGCGTTGCATCCCGCAGTCTGAAAGACCGTGACAATGTCAACTCCTCCCGCTCTTTTCTTTCCAGGGTAACTGAGCGAATCAGTAGTGAGAGGGCGGGGGGAAGATAGCTGAAAGCATAAAAGTAAAACCATTTGAGCAAGGAAATATTGAAAGCGGAGTAGATGTGCCTGATGAATGATAATGGGACATGGGGGGGGGGGGGGGTAAAGGAGAGTAAATAAAAAAGGATGCATGAAAGGAGAGGAGAGAAGGGTAAGAGATAAGGGGAACTCATTAAGCAATGGATCGCAGCCTGCCTGGTTGTTTACTGGTTGGCAGGCTCTTGTACTTAATCACCCCTGCAAAGAACCCCCCGCCCCCTTCATCCCCCCCCACACACACACAGACAGGGAGATGCAAATGAATGCTTCCACGTACACATTCCTGCATGTCTGCTGATACAGATATGCATACATGCATACATGCAGACATACATACACTGTGCACATGTTCATGCAGGCCTGCCTCACGATGCATGTATCCACACACACACACAAACACACACACACACACACACACACACACACGAACGCACGCACGCACACACGCACGCACGCACACACACACACACACACTGCATGCCTCATAGCAACTTGAGTCACTGAATCAACCATTTCTCTGCGGTCTTTATCACTCTTACTATTACACTACCCTCCTCTTATCTTTTCACGGTTCCTTTCTCCTCCCCCTCATCCTCCTCTCCTTTGTTTTTCTGTGTGTGTTTTATATATCTTTCTTTTTCTCTTACTCCCTGTTCTCCTCCTGTTGGTCTTCTCACTATCACAATCTTTCCCCATCCTTGCCTTCATCACTCCTCTTTCCTCTGTCTGGACGTTTCTCTCTTATCTAACAACCTTGAAATGATCTTCAAAGCATCATTGCAGCCGAGCATGTGAGGTCACAGCGTCTCAGTCTCTCTTCTTCTTTTTTCTCATTTGCCTGCGCCTCTTGTTCCACTCCTCTCTCCTCTTCACTGCACTTCACTACTCTTATTTTTGTGTGCCTCTGTCTTCCATCTAATCTGCCCTCCTCCTCCACACTTTCTCTTTTTTTTCTCTGCATCCGTTGACTTTGTTTCATCGCACACTCCATTTCTCTCCTTCTCTCCTTTGCGCTCAACATCTAAACCTCATCGGGTCTCCTCTCCTCCTCATTTGATTTTCCCTCCCCTCCCCTTCTCTCCTCTCCTCTCCTCTCCTCTCCTCTCCTCTCCTCTCCTCTCCTCTCCTCTCCTCCATTTCTCATTCCCATCCCCCCACTGCTCTCTCCCCCTCTTTTTGCCCAACTCATTTGCTTCCCCTCTTGCTCTTTTCATCCCTGTTTTCTTCACCCTCTCCTCATTTAAAACGCTGTGAAAAGAGATGGTACAAGGTTCCTTTGTCGTGTGTGCATACATGCCTGTTTTTGCACGTGTCTGGGTTTTTGAGTGTGGGTGTGTGTTGTGGGGATGTTATACTCTTGTCTTTCTAGCAGCCAAAAGCCCCACAGTGTTTTCTGCTCTCTAATTAATTAAGCGTGCATGGGATGTTTTGGTCTGTTTATCTGTCTCACTTGCTTACTGTCTGTTGACCATGTCTCTCGTTCACCTCTCCATTGCCAGGTTTATACATCAGCTGCATCCGTCTTGTCTGTCTAACCCCCCGTTACCATATCTGCCTATCTGATTGTATGCTCCATCAGACTTCTCTCTCTTGTAGAATTGCTACATAATTCAGTCTGCTCTGGTGCCCGCTGCTTTTCATAAAGCAGCGTAAACAAAGGCAGTAACACACTTGGTCCAGCTGAGGTCAGCATTGTTCCTGATAAATAAAAAGCATAGGAAAGGATGCCTTATGGCACTGTAATGTGCTGTTTGTGTTTATTTTAGTGCATATTAATTAGGGGATTACAGGAGTGAAAAAAATTAATCTATGTGCGTTGTATCTTTATAGTTTGTTCACTCTTGAAGGAGAATCCCCAGGTTAGGCCACTTGTGCATTTTGGTGGAAACTGACTTTCTCTGCTTTGTGTAATTTTTGCAGAATAACACAATGTGTAACATGTTTTGTGAAACAGTCATATCTATATCAGGTAAAATATAATCATTGGATTTGTGAAAATCGAACAAACTTTCATTTACAGCATGTACTGTACTGCACAGATGGTTTCTCTGCTGAGATATAAAATACTTCTACTGTCTCTCGCTATTGCTTTTTTTCTTAAGGAGGGATGCAGGAGCGTGTGTGTGTGTATTCCCAGGCTGTCCTGCTGCTAGACAGAATTTTGTATGTGTGTTTTTTTTATCATTCACATAGACCACCCCTGTCTGATCTGTGTGTACGCGTGTGTATGTGTGTGTGTGTGTGTATGTTATTGTTGGCCTGCGATATCACTCAGACAGGAAGGAAGTTTGACTTTCCTCACTGCAAACAACCACACACACACACACACACACACACACACACACACACACACACACACACACACACACACACACACACACACACACACACACACACACACACACACACATGGTCTATCACTAGGGTGTGAACTCCCTTTTATTCGATGAAGATAAGATCCGATCATGTCACACCCTGCGGGCAGAGACTAAAGTTATTTTTCTTTACTTAGCTAGTTAAATTCCTCACAAGTTTTAATGCTGCTGCTTGAAGTCATGATGCTGTCACAAAATAGCCTAGAAACCAGCCCTAACTGATACTGCAATGAGACCTCTTGTGTCACACTGAGGCCCAGTGTGCAGTGTTGTCTGGCTGCTTGTGTTTGTTTAAGAATGCAGTGCATCTTCGTATCCCCACTGGGTCTCATTTATTAATTTTTCAGTATGTTTGCTTTATTAAAATGAGCTGCATTACTGGCTGTAGTAAATTCATGCAGAGAACACCTCATTGTGTTAGTCCGTGTTATTGCTCACTTTACTTTATCTTGCCACGATTCGCTTGTTCCTGCATTTTCCCCTTAAGAGCTTTATCAGGTGTGTTCTTCCTTGTCCTCTCAGCTACACTGCCAATGTTTGAGTTAGCTCGGCCAAGTTGGTCTGTTATGTGTTGTTTGTTTTGACTTCTAAACAGCTCAATCTGTACTCATTCTTTGTAAAATTGCTTTGTGATGAAAAAGCTTTGTGATAGAGGGATATATGAATAAGCGAACACCATGCAGGCTCATTACACTGCTGCATCACATCTCACCTTGGATCTCATTTGTTCTTCCATAGCACAGTAGCCACACTGAACCAAGGTAGCATTTTGCAAACTGTTGGATGGTTAGCACATCACTTGCTGCATTAAAAACATTCAGAGCACATGCACAGTAAACTGTAGGCTGTCACTTTACAGCCAATTGTTGACTAAGTAGCTACCCCCAGCTTTTTCAGTGTTATTGTGTAAAACTCAAACCCTCAAATCATTGTTTTTTTGTCCCTTTCCTACATACTTAGATACAGAGCACTTGTTGCCATGTGGTTGTACCCTGATGTACTGTCCTGTACAAAGAATAGCTTGTCAACTTGTGCCAGATCCTGGCTGTGTAGACTGTCACATCAGTCCCTGCCTATACAATCCCAATCTCTACATTCACAGACATTAAAGCGTGTTCCCGGTAAGTCTGTGAGGGACTGTTCCAGTGTCAAATCGTCAAGTACTTGAGCATTCTACATTTTGAGCTTTTTCTGAACACTTTCTGTAAGCCCCTGAACTGCCTCGATGCATTCTGCAGACTTTCCCTGTGGGAATTCACCGCAATTCATAGAGTTGTGGAACTAAAACACAGGTTACCAGTGGTTACCAGGGGGAAAGCTTAAAAACCCCAACAGTAAACAACTGGCACGGCTGTCCAGCCTGGCATATTAAATGTACACATAAACTGTCCCTGAGGGAATTCATCAATCATTTCTTTTAATCTAGTTTAGGATGTGATTTTGACAAAAAATATAAAATTGATTATTTGACTCCTCCACTCTGTAAAGAGCCTAATACCACTTTCATACAGAGGGCTCAGGTTTAACCAGGATTGATTTTGTGTTGACTGACGTGCTTCACGACCTGGGTTGAGTGGGTCAGACAAAGGTCGATTTCAGTATGTATTGTGCACAACTTGGGTCGCTAACAATCAGGGAAAAATTACAGCATTGGTTGCACACAAATGTTGGTTGCAACCTGCCATAAAACTGAACAAAAATGTTTTCAGCTAGATGAACGACGGAAAACTTGAACTACATGGATATGTGGCCAGACTTGGAGGTGTGGGAGCAATTTAGCGGCAGATGTGAGGGACAACGTCACATAAAAAGGCTGCTGAATGAGAGAGGCATCCGCCGTACACAGAAACGGGCCGCAAACAAATTGATTGCACTGAAAAAGCAGTAACCCAAAGTTCATGACCACAACAAAAAACTGAGTGGTGTTTGGTGAGTGGACTGTTAGTAAAACTATTTCTGACGCACTACTCTAGCTAATCCCGTCCAGCCCCCCGGCTCCGGTCAGAAAGGAGAGCAAAGAAAATGCCATTGCAGCAGAAATTATGGAATAAAATGAAATGTGATATCACGGCAAATGCTATGCATCAATCATAGCAACTGTAACATCAATTGAAAAATGTTTTTACACTACTATCTCATGCTGTCTAAATCTTACAACCACTGTCCAACAGTGCAAACACTATACATTGTATTCTATTACAATGTATTTCATACATGCTTCTGCAGAATTAAACCCTCCGAACTCTATATATATATATATCTATAAAGTCTCCTGGAGGTTGTGTTTGAGTTTCATGTTGAAATCTTATGTTTGAAAAGAGGTAAAGGCCAGTGTTTTTTTTGTTATAGATAGCTGTGTTTAATAGTGTGATGTACAAATATACAGGAAAATGGGGAATTGAAGTACAAAACACTAGTTCTGATGTACAACTGGACTGGTGTGTGGGACAAGTACATCTGTTCAGTGAACTCCATTTTCAGCACGTGTGGTAATTGGGTAGCACTGTTGTGACCCAGGTCGTATGTTGACTGGTTTGGCTTTAAATGACAAATGAAGGAATAAGCTTCTTTCAAACCAAGAACAAAGATCAGACCATGGTTATCTGACCTTTGTCCTTGGTTAAAAGAAAGAGGAATAAGATGTTCAAATATTCCTTAGCTGTAGGCAAAAGGTGGAAAAAGTGAAATAAAAAAGTCCCAAACCCACAATTGTGTGTATTGTGTAAAGGTTCCATTACATTGTATTAGGGTAGTTGAAAGGAAAAGTGTTGAGGTCTTCTAAGTTAATGAACTTGCCAACTAAAATTAAATACTTCTGATCCATCCATCCATCCATCCATCCATCCATCCATCCATCTTCAACCGCTTGTCTCTATCGGGCGTGAGGCGGGGTACACCCTGGGGAGGACGCCAGTCTATCACAGGGCACATTGAGACATGACAGAGACAGACAACCATTCACACTCACATTCACACCTACGGGCACTTTAGAGTCATCAAGTAACCTAACACATGCATGTCTTTGGACTGTGGGAGGAAGCTGGAGAACCCGGAGAAAACCCACACAGACACGGGGAGAACATGCAAACTCTACACAGGCCCCAGCCCGGATTTGAACCCAAATCCAATTACATTATGTTATATGGACTAATAATATTTTACATCAGTCCTTTCAACATGTATAGTATCTGTAGTAGTACAATAATAAATTTAATTAGAACATTAGGTTTTTCATTGAATATATCTTTTACTAATAATATGTTGCCGCATGGGGCGGCACAGTGGTTAGCTCACTAGAGGGTTCGTGGTTTGAAACTCGTCTGGGGCCCTTCTGTGTGGAGTTTTTATGATCTCCCTGTGTCTGCGTGAGTTTTCTCCGGGTTCTCCGGTTTCCTTCCAAAGACATGCATGCGTTAGGTTAATTGATCACTCTTAATTGCCAGTAGGTGTGAATGTGAGTGTGAATGGTTGTCTGTCTCTGTTTGTCTCTATGTGCCCTGCGACAGACTGGCGTCATGTCCAGGGTGTAACCCCCCTCGTGACCCCGATAGGGACAAGTGGTTGAAGATGGATGGATGTTGCTGTCTACCATTTGGAGCCCTTACAGCCTCTCACACTCAACCACTTTCCGGGTGGTGTCAGTTACGTCTGTGAAGGTTTAGGGTGGAGATTAGGATTGCACTATAGGATGTTTCAAAAACGTGATAGCCTTAACTGACTCAATGCATTGCTTTGGATTTTATTTATAGTATTAGTAGATTTTATATCTGCTATTAGGTGCCTTGTTTTGAGCAAAAGTAATGTTTTTCTACCTGGAACTAAATGTTAACAATGCAAAAAATGTTCTTACTCTTTCAGTACTCACTTACTCACTGGAGCAATTGTTGTTGGGCTCATTATCCATCCAGGATGTGAAGCTGCTCTGGTCTCAGTGGTTTTACTGACAGGACTCTCTTTTAGACAAATGGCTCTGCTTATCCAGTCTGGTCATGTAGAGACAGATGAGACAAACAGAATCACTTAGCCAGCCAGCCAGGTACTGTACTGTCTGAGTGGTGATTCACTCTACAGATGGACAGCCACAGTCCACAGAGGCTTGTGTATTACTAATTTTATCTACCCTTCTCCAGACCTGTGCACAGCCATCTACAGTACATTGTGGTGTACGGTATGTGCATGTAGCTGAGTGCACTTGACTCTTGTGAAAATGTCCATGTGCATGCCTGTGTTTGTGTTTCTGTGTGTGTGTGTGTGTGTGTGTGCGTGTGTGTGTGTGTGTGTGTGTGTGTGTGTGTCTGTGTGTGTGTGTGTTTGCGTGTGTGTGTGTGCGTGTGTGTGCGTGTGTGTGAGTGTGTGTGTGTGTGTGTGTGTGTGTGTGTGTGTGTGTGTGTGTGCGTGTGTGTGCGTGTGTGTGTGTGTGTGTGTGTGTGTGTGTGTGCGTGTGTGTGAGCGTGTGTGTGCGTGTGTGTGTGTGCGTGTGCGTGTGTGTGTGTGTGTGTGTTTGTGAGTATGTGTGTGTGTGTGTGTGTGTGTGTGTGTGTGTGCGTGTGCGTGTGTGTGTTATGTAAAGCGCACCCAGGTGTCTCTCTAAACTGTGATGTAACTCAGGTTAGTAGGCTCACAGCTGGGAGGGATAGATAACTACCTGGATGTGTTTGTGTGTATGTGTGTGTGTGTGATTGTGTATGCAAATTCTCTCCATATTCTCTGCACTCTGGATTTGTTCTTAGATAAGCTGATTATAATCGAAAGGGATTCCCATTTGACCTTGTTATGGTGCAATGTTTTCTCACAGGAACTGACCACGTAGCCCTAAGTATACCTGATAGTGTTCATACCTTTAGGTGTCTGATCATCACAGGCAAAGTGAATTCAGTCTCTGTCCCTGCATTAAATGAACACATTTATTTATATAGCAAATTTAAGAGCAGAACACCACAGAGTGCTGCAACTTTAAAAAGAAAATAAGGCTACACACTGAGAGACTGGTCAAAAAGCCTTTACCTTTTTTCTTAGGAAGGTTCCTAACTGAGGTAATTGATCTGAGAGAGTTTGTATTGCAATCATGAGAAGAACTACTACAATTATCTTACTGCTAATTAACCTCTTCAATCTAAACTCATGCTGTGCAGCCACACATTCTAAAAAGCCCCACAGCTTTGCTTTAAATTCACAAAATTTCTGAATATTGAATTTTGAAATGATGCTAAAGACATCCAGAATATTTACATTTCACATAATGTTGCAGCGGGTGGTGTGGTTCTTAGCACTCACAGCAGGAGGGTTCCTGGTTCGAACCCGTGTGGAGTTTGCATGATCTCCCTGTGTCTGTGTGGGTTCTACCCGGGTCTTCAGGGTTCCTCAGTCCACAGTCCAAATCCATGCAGGTGCTAGGTTAATTCATTACTCTAAATCGCCGGTAGGTGTGAATGTGATAGTGGATGGTTGTCTGCCTCTGTCTGTCTCTATGTGCCCTGCGATGGTACCCTGCCTCACGCCCTATGTCAGCTGGGATCGGC
>NC_139835.1:15844150-15966650 GCF_963691815.1 Echiichthys vipera | reverse complement strand
CCACACAACTTAAACTGTATAGAATCTTTAACCTCTTTCCCAAATTAAAAAAAGCAACACAAAATAGAAATAATTATATCCGGAATTTGGCAGCAGTCTGTGTACACACCCGACTCATGCATGTATGTGTGTTGGAGTGGGTCCATGTTTTAATGTGTACTGGATACTTGGCTCTGTCTCTCTGTGCAGCTCAGGTGTTACTCTGGTGGAGTCCAACATACACACAAATCTTTGCTGAGATTTTGTTCACCAACACATGGCACTTTGTCTGTGTGTGTGTGTGTGTGTGTCCCTGGTATTCTCTATTGTGAGACACAAACAATGACATTTAATCAATTTTCTATTAATCTGTTTTGTTTTTTCCCCTCTGTAAAATACATATCCATAAAGAAACTATTATTTAGAATGTGCCCAATCAGCTCATAACATTTAATCAATAATAATATTTAATAACACAAACGGCTGTCAAGCTTGGCAGTAAATTACAGGAATATAGTTGGTGGTGTCAACTATAATTAATCATTTTCCATGATACTTTATTCAAAAGGATCAGCTTGAGGAGACAAAGCAAAGAAAGTATTTTGTCTGGACTGCTTGTTTGTAGACAAAAGAGAAAACCAAAGTAAACCAAATGTGGCCAAGCCAGGCTACACCAGGAGAAAGAAAACAGACTAGATTAAGCATTATGGTTTGTGTATGTGTTGGTATGTGCTTATAGCCTGGCATTGCCAGGGTAATTCACAAACCCGCATTAATGGCAGTACCTGCCAGAGCAAATGAAACATGAGCTGTGCAGACTCTGCAGGCTAATGTGCTTATTTTGTGTGCCGAAAATGCAGAAAGATTAGTACGTCCAATGTGTGTCTCTGTACACAAAAGTGTTTGCATATGTATATCTGTATGTGTTTGCCCTGTCTGTTTACATGTTAAAATATGTGTGTGTGTGTGTGTGTGTGTGTGTGTGTGTGTGCATGTAATACCTGGGATTTTCAGACTGAGAGTGTTTCCGTGTGTCAGTAATTATTATTCTGTGGCCACAGAAGGGATGTTTACAGAAATACCTGTGTGTGTGTGTGTGTGTGTGTGTGTGTGTGTGTGTGTGTGTGTGTGTGTGTGTGTGTGTGGGTTTGTGTGTGTGTCTGTGAGCACAAGCTGTTTTTATTTACTGGTCGGATTTATACTGTACCTAAGAAAAGTAATGCATTATTTAATTCATATTCAACCCACGTAATCGTGAGCCAGGATGTGCAGGCCTGCCTCAAGCAGGAATTCAGGGGATGTAGTATAAAGAGTGACGAAGTCCACATAGGGAGGAGGTCAGGGTGGATAGATGGGTCAAAGAAATACAGAACTTTCTCTCAGGAGACTAGTGTTTGTTTCCCGTGTGAAAGCAATAAGTCCAGTTGACTTATCCTAACTTACTTTTGTTATGCAACTTGCATACTTAACTAACACCAGATGGAGAGACCAACGATGGAATCCGGCCTTGGACATAATTTAAAATTATGTTGACTTATTATTTTAGCAGTTTGGTTAGATTTTGAACACAAAACTACATGATTAGGTTTAGGCAACAAAATTACTTGGCCAGGGTTAGGAAAAAATAATGGGTGAAAATGGCAATCTTTGCCTGGGTATAGATGTATGCTATGTACATCCTGGTGTAAGGTGCTGGTACTGATCACTTGTAGGTTAATGTAAAAAAATGTGTGCTTAACTTTTCGGAAGATATATGAACCACTGCATGACGATACGTTGATGAGTATGTGTTGGTATGGGAATGGTGTCAGTTTGTCAAGATTGTTCCTGACAATATGTTTTTTATTATAATTATGTGTTTTTCTTATTTTTTGATTCAATATTAGTTACATGTGTGTTTGTGTATGAGTTTTTACAATGTGTGTTTCCAGGCCAGGGAATGGTATATTGGTACCTGGGGATCAGTGATCAGCGTTACTGCTTCTAGCAGCTATGGACAAACAGCTCAAACACTGGACCTATTCATACTGAACAAGAGCTGTATGTGTAAATGAGGTGTGATTTCACACACTAACATGCACAGTAATCCTGCAAACACTGATGCAGTAATACAGACACCAGAGACACATCAGGTCGCAAAGATCACATTTTAATAAAGTCCTTTATTTATTTATTTGCATTAGGGTGCTTTTGGGAATTGGGCTACGCTCTGTTATGAAACTCATTATTACTCATTTCTTTGTTCTTACTTTTCATTTTTTGCCTATTGTTTTCTCTCCTTTGTTTTTTGTTTTTCTCTCTCTCCTGCTCATAGCCACAGCAACAGACTGCATGTCTGTTTTAGGACTTGTGCAGCACAGATATGATCCATCTTTAGCCATCTAAACAGTCACAAAGTGGTTTCTTCCAATTCTTAAGGCCAAAAGATTATCAGATCTGTGTCACATCTTGTCTTTGAGTTGATCCAGGAGGAACAGAAGTCCTGATCTTATCAGCGAATAATTTCGTAGCGGCAGATGAAAGCTGGTAAGACTCTGAGCAAGTTGAGAGACTGATGTCAGTTACATAGCAACAACCAAAGTTGAGTGTTTTATACATCCTCTCTCCGGCGGTCGTCATAGCAACATGGAATTAGATACAAAGAAGCCCTTACATTTTCAATGATTTTAACATCCTGGGACCTTGATTCAAGTGTGTGTGTCTGTGTGTGTGTGTGTGTGTGTGTGTTTGTGTGTGTGTCAGTAGAATTGATGATCACCTGGTTTTCTTTCAGGAGGGGAGCAGCTTAAACTCACTCCACAGCTGGAAATAGTTCACTTGTTGATTAATGTATCATGTGTATTTAATATTTATCTAAACAATGAAAAGCTTTAAATGTTTTTTTATGTTTAGCACTTTTCTTCCTATTTCCCAATTCTCTCCTTCTCGGTTTTTAGTCTATAAAAGCTACACAAATCACATTTACCATTGGTGTTCATCATTCCTTTGAGGTTTCTAAGGTTTGCGAAGGTTATAAAAGTAATTTCATGAATGCTATAAAAACTCAGGTTAACAAAAATGAAGTTTTCAGCATTTTGAAGGAACCCTTCTGAAAGTCTGCTTTAAAACTAATCACAGAGCTTTTGATGATTTGGCCATGAATCTACAGCTTGTTTGTCGGAGTGGACTTTCCTATCAGAGGCATTAGTGAGATCTAAACAAGCTCTCGCCACCGGGAGTTTTCCACTGCTTTTTCAAAGGTCATTCTTTGAGAACAGATTGGAGGGAAGTGTGTTCGTTATCAGAGGGGCAGGACTGTGACTCAGTGGATGTAAAGCTTTGATGATCTCATAAAACCAAGAGCAAAATCTGTTGAAGATTACCCCGATGTATTAGGTTTAATTAATCTCTTTGGGTCACATCTCAGAGTTGGCACAAACACACTGCTAAGGCTAAGGGTCCAAAATCCACTGGCCACCCATAGTGAACGAACGCTCACTCACCATGAGAAACAAATTGATCTGATTTCTTCATTATAGCACTTAGAGTGACTCATCAGAGATCAGAGGAAACATGTTTTCGTATCAGAATTATACAAAAAAATTCTCCAAAATGTGTTGTAGTAAAGTGACGGATCCTTTTTCCTGTAACTGTTGAGCACCAAGCCTCCAGTGAACCCTCAATATCTACATATGTCCTCAGTCTTCTTAGGTGTATCCTCAACCAGGGCTTGAAATATGTCTTTATACAGCACCTGCAAAGGAATGGTTTGACATTTTTGGTAAAAACACTTAGCCTATTCACATTTTGTTGAGAGTTAGATGAAAGTATTTATATCTTTCTCATATCTGTGAGATAAATATGAAGCTACAGCCAGCAGCTGGATAGCTTAACTAAGGACAAAGACTGGAAACAAAGCCCATAAGTTTATTTCCTAAAATACCAAACTGCTCCTTCAATCCTCAGTATGCTCTTTCTGCTGTAATTCTCTTTACTTTAGCCTCTCTCTGGGTTTTAGCACCAAGCTAGCCATGATGTTTACTGAGATATTTAACCCGGTACTCTTCGACTCCTCAGCGCTGTTCTAGGGCCAATTATCTGGCAACGCTTCAGCTTTAAACATCTCAACAATTCTTTTTCTAAATCTCTGCAACTTCCTTGATCTTAAATGAAAGGCTACGATTCAGCTTATAGATTCGACAGGGGTATCCTCCTCCGTAGCATCTTTAGGAGTGGTCTTTGCACAGAGTCCAGCTTTTGTCTTGTCACAGGGGTTTTCAAAGAATACAAGTTATTTGCTTAATCTCTGACACACTCTTTGAAGGTACAAAGAAGGGAGAAATAATTGACTGAAAAAGGCAAAACAGCCTGTAAAGGACGTCTACCCTCACCATATTTATTAGATTTATTATGTTTACACCAGTTAAGGAGGTGGATAGATAAGAAGAGATTCAGGGCTGTTATTCTCAAAACATCTTAAGGATAAAAGTAACATCAAAAGGCTAAAAGTAGCCCTAATTGTCGGACTCTTAATTTTTCGGTCTGGCTGCGCGTACATGTGGTCGTGAAAAACATTGGTATTCAACGTGTTGGGTTGAGACCTGTGTGGAAGCAATCGCAACCCTCTTCATCAAACAAGACTGTCAATATGCCTGTTTTGTATTGTATTTATTGCATATTGGCACTTCTTAACTCTATAGATATTAACACGAGTCACTTACCAATCTTCTGCTGCTCTGAGCTTTTATGAGGAAATATGATGATTGTTGTTCTAATTATTTGGCGCATATTTCTTTAATTGGTGAGTCCACTTGTGATTCAACAAACATTTTATAAACATTTTGTTTCCTGCACTGAAAAATAACCATCAGCGCAAGTGTGATGCAGATCCTATATTCCTCCAACAAAACAGCTTCTCTCTGATTATTTACATGTTTGCGGTTAAGCCTGAGCTTCCAGTTCTCCACCACATAAAGAGAGAGATCATCTGTGGGAAATCCTGGAGAACTTCCTGTTTGTGGCATATCCTTTGCACTACCAACACATCAGCAGCCTGGGTGTTCAGCGGGTACTTGATATAGCACGTGTGCGTCTGCGTGTATTTGCATGCTTGTGGATGTACGATTGCTTGTGTGTATTTTATGGAGGTTTCTGGGTTTACTCTGCCTTTCATTTAGTGTTTGGCTGTTTCTCTCCTGTTGTAAATCTATGCAGTAACTGGATACACATGTTATCGCAACTTTCTATAGGGAAAGAGAGAGCAGAAAAGGGTAGCACCAAGCCCCCGGCACAGCATGTACACAATCTGGTCCGACCAAGTTACAGCCAAAGAAAAAAATGACAGTACACCAACCATTGGACATCTGCTACCAAAAAGCAAAATTGAGTGGTATTTAAAAAATGATCAAGTCTCAGATGATCTAGGCAGAGCAACACTTCCTGCTACATGGCTGGCTGTGTCAAGACATGTAGACCAAATAATTTGCCTAAATAAAACTAAACCAAAAGAAAATTCAGTGTTTATGACATTGTAATTGAAGCAGCAAAAAATCAGAGAATGTCGCAGCCTGAGAGGAAACCAACAGAACAACACATGAAACTGAATTCAGCTCCAACAAAATCTGAGCCCTATCTTTCTTTTTTTTTTTTTTACATTTTCATTCTTCTGTGGTTCTCACCATTGCCATTACATTCACATTCAACTGTTAAACAAGGCGATATGTCATCATATTGTCCATCAGAGACACCGAAATTCATGACTAGCAAATGGTTAAAGGCTATGGTAAGATTATAAAAGTCGATACTGTAAATAGTGAGACTTTCATTTTAACTGTTTTAAGCAGGTCAAAGTGTCACAGTATCAAGATGCACAATACACAGAGAAATGCAGAGCGTCCATTTGCATCAGATATATATATATATATATATATATATATATATATATATATATATATATACACTCACCGGCCACTTAATTAGGTGCACCTGGTGCTTAATAAAGTGTCAGTGTGGTCTTCTGCTGCTGTTCCCTATCTACTAGAAAGTAGGTCGTGCTGTGTGTTCACAGATGCTCTCCTGCATTCCTCGGTTGTAACCAGTGGATATTTGAGTTACTGTTGCCTTTCTATCAGCTCAAACCAGTCTGGCCTCTCCTCTGGCATCAACAAGGCATTTGCGCCCACAGAACTGCTGCTCACTGGATATTTTCTCTTTTTCAGACCATTCTCTGTAAACCCTAGAGATGGTTGTGCGGGAAATTCCCAGTAGATCAGCAGTTTCTGAAATGTCTACGTGCCTAAATGCATTGAGTTGCTGCCATGTGATTGGCTGATTAGAAATTTGCGTTAACGAGCAGTTGGACAGGTGCACCTAATAAAGTGGCCGGTGAGTATCTATAGGTAGAAAGTGCCGCTACAGTCTTTCCTCGGCTGAAATGACGGTGCAGAGATGCAGAGAGCACACACACAGAATACCCAGGTATATCCATACAGACAGTGTGAGAAAAATAATTTGTTTTTTGAACATTGAAGCATGTAAACATATTCTAGTAGAATCCCAAAATACAAGTATGAACCTGAAAATTAGCAGTATATGGGACCTTTCAGTAACAGTAAGTGTATTCTGAGTTATTGTACTGAACACCTTGTATAACATTGCACTTATGGACAGAGAGGAAAACATAAATGAAGACCAGAGACAAGATACAACCCCGAAGTGACATTTTTTCCTTGCTAAATCTCCTCTCCCTTCATTCATAATCTCTTCATCTCTGTTACCCTTTATCTTCCCATTTTTTCTTACATTAGCTTCCCTCCCCCTTAGTAGACTAGAGGAGCATTACATTGTTCTTTAATGTCGTGAATAAGAAAAGGGTGGAAGGATGAAAGAAAGAAGATGTTCCATTCCTCTAGGATTAGGCTGCTTTATCTTACAGCAGACAGATATGCACTGCGTGCGCGCGTACACACACACACACACACACACACACACACACACACACAAACACAAATCCGCCAGTATGCATGTTGCCAGAAGTCATGAACAAAGCTTCAGATGCGACGCGATTATTACTGGATAAGGATAAACCTGCATATGTGTGTGTGCATGCTCATAGGTCTGCATGTATTTAAGTGTGTGTGTGTGTGTGTGTCTGCTAAACTATGTGTAAATGTCCAAAACCCTGCAGAAAGATAGCACTAATCCCTCTTAAGAATTCCATCGACCTTACTTTTCATCCTTCTTTTCAAGCCCCTCATCCTTTTCAGCTCTCATTCTCCACTAAACCTCTTTTCATGTCCTTCTTCCTGTTCTTGGTCATTTTCTTGCACGTCCAAATCCACTTCCTTCTCAACAGCTTGCCAGCATCTGACGATCTTAGGATCGCTGTGGGCTCTGGCTGCAAAATCCCCTGTCATATTCGATGATTTCAAACAGCATATCACTCTATCCAGAATACCAGAGCAACAGAAGTTCTTCCAAAATTGTTCAAAGACACTCATCTGAGCTCTGATTATGGATGTGTCTATGTATGGACATGTGCTATCTATCTCTCTTCTCTCTCTCAATCTGGTTGATTGCCTGATTGTTGTCTGAAGCACCCCGCCTGGATGCTGGTTTTTATCTCGAGCCCCAAAGAAGTATTATAATGTTTAACTGAGCTCAAATTGAATTTAAGGTTGTCTCTAGATCAGTGGTTTACTCTTGACTTGCCAGTTGTGCATGCTCAGCTGCCTCTTGGGATTTTTGCTAAAATAAATAAGGTTTTGAACAGAATTCGATGGCAACATTTTCAGTGCTTTTTTTCTCCTCCCAGTTACACTGAATTAGCTGGTTCTTGTTCAGGAAAACATTTGTTTGTGCCTTCAGCTGTGGATGTTGGTTTGTTTTTTTGCCCAAAAAAGCAGCACCAACCCCCTCCAAAAAAACAACAAGGAAACAGCCATTTGGATGGTTTGGTTTTGGTTTTTATTACAATTTCTACACCTCATCCATCTCTATATTTAGTCTGTGGGTCTGTTTGCTTCCTGTTTTGGCATACAGAGACTGCTGCGTGAATTATTGTGTGTGTGTGTGTGTGTGTGTGTGTGTGTGTGAGTGTGTGTGTGTGTGTGCGAGTGTGTTTGTATGCGTGTGTGGCACTGATCACTTCACACCACAATGCTGAAACACTCTCTTCACTACAGCTGGTCAAAGATTACAGAGCATGCTCTCCACCAAAACACACACACACACACACACACAGACACACACACACACACAGACACACACACACACACACACACACACACACACACACACACACACACACACACACACACACACACACACACACACACACACACACACACACACACACACACACACACACACCGAAACCCACTGTTCCCACTGACATTTGATGCATTCTTCCTTCGAATGCCACCTGCAGAGTAGTCTTTATTATTTAGGATGGAATGAGCCGAGGCCAGAACAGTAGAGACAATCAGTGATGATCAAAGATCCTGGGACTGCAGATGGGATGTTTAAACAGAGCCAATGCATAATTCACATGCAACGTTGAACTACAAAGCAATGATTCTCAGTCTCAACTTCTTCAGATATGCTCTTTGTTATATTACTACTACGAGATGTCTGCCTAAAACACTGTCAGGCAGAGGATGAGGCCACTAAGAAGAGGCTCTGGGGTAGGATTCTAAGTAAGACCATGTCTACACAAATATAGATAAATCTAAAAGTGTTGTGTATGTGTTGAAAAGAGCCACAACATTTTACATCAGATCTTAAAAGTCTGCCACCCATACTGACAATTATGATTACAGTGAGCTTAATGTACTGCAACTTATGTAAGTAAACACAAGCACATAGAAAGAAGATAAGGACTGGGTTGCACTGGAAGAACAACAAGTTTGTCTGACCACGTCAAGGCATGGCAAAAGTGTTCATAGTTGTTCTGACTGGCCACAATCGATGGCAAGACCAAGATGGGATGATAATTTATAGCAAATATGATGATAATGGCAAACATTTTTAGGTATTGCACTCGTGTATACACAGCAACATTACATAAATGGTTGCAGAAAGAATGACAAAAGAGGTCTTGAGATACAAGTTCAAACCTTGCTAACTTTCTCATCTCCGCATAGCTGCCAAATTGTGGCAGGAAGTGGGTGTGAATGTCAAAAGCCCCTTTATGAAGACGAAATATGGGGACAGATCTGTTGCTAGCCAGCAGCGGAGGTAGCCAGCCTGAGTTGTGGCGTTCTTTCATTGCAGCGATGTCCCGGAATCCCTTTTGGGGCGATTTTTGTAATTATATTTGTCTAATTTAATTGTCTACCTCCGAAAGAACGAGTGCTAGTAGCGGGGAGACAGCAGGGAAAACAGCTTTTAGAGCCAGCATATTTTCACCTAGCCTACTCAGTGAATTAGTGGTCTATTTTAACCAAACCAAAGTTGCAAGCAAGCATGGTTTGGGTGAGTTTTATTAAGTGTCAGTCAAGTTTGAATAAAAATGTGTTTAACAATGAGTTAACGAGGCAGTTAAGCTAATGTTAGTCTTAGTCTGGTGAAAGAGACATCTCCCACAACTGTCTGGAAAGTCCCACATGTTCAAAAAAACAAACAAACAAAAAAAAAAAAAACTCAAGGCAATCAACACTTACTGGACCACTGGCAGGGTTCCTCCTAGTTTGGTGTTCAAGGATGGGTTCAAGTTTTGTGGAGATTTTAAAGATAGACTTGTGATCAAATCGATACGTATGTTTGCGTATAGATATAGATTGTTCTGAAAAATGTGTCTTGGTGTCATGTGTCTCCACATCATCTTCAATCTCCATAAATTCAGCCATTGTGTTATGTTTTACATATTATTTAACTTTTAAGACTAATGTATGTGTACCTTAAAACCTTCCAGGGAAAATGGTTGCCAAGGACCTTCTAGCATTCTTAAGGGAATTCCGTAGTATACAGCAAGGTTTACAAGGTTTTGCCTTTCAACATCCTAAGGAAAATTTTTGGATGATTTTATGCAACTCATTTTTTTTTTGTAAGGCATCCTCAGATGAAGAAGTAGTTTTATGCAAGTGAGTACTGGTGTTCAGCAGATATGTTTTTTTATTTTTTATTTTATTTTTTAAAAAAGTTTCACATGTTTCTTTTTCTACTGAATTCAGTTATTATTGTGTTTATTTCATAAATGCAACAAATTAATGAAACAAAAGAAAATTACAAAAACACATTCACCAATTTGACAGCACATATGCAACATAAAGAAACATGCGATACAAATGTTATCACTCATTGAATGGGTGGTGTCAAGGGTTATCAGCCTCATAGATATGGGTAAGAAGAAACCTTCTACATTTATAGCTTCAGTCGCCTGTTATCTATGTTAACAGTCACAGTTAGCTTGGTGTGGACCCCTTGGCGTCATATTTTAATGCTCTGGGAGTCAAACAACATTGCATTACTTGGTTAGATGTAGGCAACAGAAGTACATGGATAGGTTAAAGAAAAGATAGGGGGTTAAAAGTCATGTTTGGGTTCAAATATTAACCTTTGTGGTGTTAGTTACTTGGTTTTGTAAGAACTTATACAGACTTTGTTATTAAATAAAAAAGGTCACCATTGACTTTTGGTTTCACATGGGACACAAACACTTCCAGGTTAAAGTCCTGTGTTGATTTGACCCATCCACCAGTCTGGCCTTCTTCCTTATGTGGAGTTTCAGTTTTTTATCACAACTTCCCTCTGTCGTCGCTCTAGGGTAATTTAATTTAACTAATTTCAAAAATGTAACTCTTTCGTTTGTTTTTCACAGTAAACTGTTCTCAAACACATCCAAACACCCAACTGGTTCCAAGTGCTGTATAACTGCTGTAAGCCAAACCAGCAGCCCTACAAATGAAACCTGTTCTTCATTTATGCAGTTTCATCCAGGCGACAGGCTTTGGAGAACTACTGGTTGTTTTCTATGCCATTGCCTTGTCATGTTTTGTTTGCATGCATGTTCTCATATCACACAAGTGCCTGCTGTCTCGTGAGTATATTTAAGTGTGTTAATGAGGCAACCTTCCTGTGTTGTTGGCCTGTTGATAAGCTAAGCTCTAGGTTAACAGCTTTTACTGTGGTTTTTACCACAGTGTTTAGGTGTGTGTGTGTGTGTGTGTGTGTGTGTGTGTGTGTGTGTGTGTGTGTGTGTGTGTGTGTGTATGTGTATGTGTGTGTGTGTGTGTGTGTGTGTGTGTGTGTGTGTGTTGTGTGTGTGTGTGTGTGTGTGTGTGTGTGTGTGTGTGTGTGTGTGTGTGTGTGTGTGTGTGTGTGTGTGTGTGTGTGTGTGTGTGTGTGTGTGTGTGTGTGTGTGTGTGTTTGTGTGTGTGCATTTGTATGTATGTCTGGAGCCAAGGAAAGTCTCCCCGGGGCGTCAGACTCCTCATTAACCTTCTCTTCATCTTTCCATTCCTCTCTTTACTCTTTCTGTCCAATCCAACATTCCTCAGCGCCTCCGCCTCTCCAAATGCCAACATTGACATCAAAGAATATTCTGTACAGTAATTTACTCATTCATTAAAACTTTCTGTCTGTTACATAGAGATTCCTTTGTATTTACCATTCTTCATCTGTGCTCAGGGGCATTTCTATCATTGGAGACGATTTAGAAATAGATTGATAGATAGAAAGAGAGATAGACAGATAGAAGTATAAATTGATAGATATATAGATAGCTGGATAGATAAATAGATAGATAGATGAATAGATGGATGATAGATGGATGATAGATAGATAGATAGATAGATAGATAGATAGATATATAGATAGATAGATAGATAGATAGATAGATAGATAGATAGATAGATAGATAGATAGATAGATAGATTAATGTATATTTTTTCTGTGTAAATATCATTGTCCTTGGAAAAATTACCCTGATCTACTCTTTTCTTTTCACAGGGAAAATATTAAATACTGTATGGGTCATATGGGGTTAAGAAACAGATTTTCTGGTTCTGAATCCAGCTTAAGCATCCCTTTTTGATGGCCTGCCATCTTTAGAATGAAAAGCCAAATACCACATCACTGTGTGAAAAAAGTCCTTATCTGTCGAATCCTTTTACTTTGCCTTCAGACTGTGTCAACTTTTCAAAAGCAGGGTTACAAGTGTAAAGAACAACTTTCTGATGCTCTTTCACTCCATCAGTTTCCTTGTACAGAATGTCCCCTCAAGCAGAGTGGAATGTTAGCAATATTGCAACTGTTAAGATGAGAGAAGCCTCTTTACAGGCATCTCTCTCTCTCTCTCTCTCTCTGTCTCTCTCTCTCTCTCTCTCTCTCTCTCTCTCTGTCTCTCTGTCTCTCTCTCTCTCTCTCTCTCTCTCTCTCTCTCTCTCTCTTCTCTTTCCTTCTGTTCCTCACATGCTCCATTTATCTTCTCTCTCTCTCTCTCTCTCTCTCTCTCTCTCTCTCTCTCTCTTTCTCTGCTGCTCTCTCAATCTCTCTCTTCCTGTCACTGTCAGAAGGGAATGACGACCATCTGCAGCCCTCCTGCCCCCTGACATCTGGAGACAGGCTGAGACACAACGACAAGAGCATACACATATATACTGTAGTGAAAGATGTGCGGGAAAAAGAAGAAGGAACATGGGATGAGATACTGGATGGAGTAGAAGGGGTGCAGAGATACAATTGAGGTCTAACTGCAGTAACACATCATGCTACTATTGGACTGTCATCATTCAGAATACATGATATTCCCAGGACAGAGAGTAATGAGAGATATTATTATTATCAAGCTGAGGGAGCTTTTTAAATAAAGACACCACGGCCCTTTCCTCAGATTCTCACTTACAGAACTATTAAACTAAACGCTTACCAAACTAAAAAGCTCATTATAATAAGATATGAGCATGCAGGGCAATACAAAAATAACAGAGATATGGTTGGTCCTATTATAAAACAGTGAACACAGTGTTCATTGTGTGTCATCTCACCTGAACCCTTCAAATTAATTTTGGCCCTGGGAATACACTTGCAGCTATTTTCAATTTTGAAATCTTAATCTTCAATCATAAAGTTGACCTTAATAATTTCCACCACTGTATATTTGCTGTAAAAAAAGGTACCAAACCTTTGTTTCTTTGTTCAGGGATGATGTCATGTTTCATACATTTAAAGCCACATATTAAAATGTCTGTCTGTGAATCCTTCCAGGATACTCCAACACTGTGTTTCCATATGAGATGCTCTGTTGGCAAACTCTTCTATTTTAACTGTGTGGCTGCAAAGAAGTGTGCACAATAACTATTCTAGAGGACAGACTGAATAGATTGTGTATGTCTGAGACAGCTGCTGTTATTTTATGGAACAGGAGTGTCTTACAAATACAGACTTGATTTGTCTTTGCACTTAATTTTATTTCATCAGTGACAATAAAATTACCAAGTTCAACTCATTGCCCCATTTCTTGCAAACTCAGGTGTATACACATATTGTCAGTTAATCCATTGTTTGTATATTAAGAAATTGGTTATAGCAACTTTGAACTTACTAACAAGGGGTGCGTTAGATGTCATTATTTGTAGACTTAAAGCAATTCTCCCTGTCATTTTACACTTTTCTTTTGTAACCATCAAACGCTCCTAATAAGTATATGGCCCACTAAAATGTAAAAGAAATCCACCAGGTGTTGAAACTCATCAATTCAAATCTCATATACATCTGATAAATGTCTGACCAATCATTTTATTCGGTTGGAATATGATGATTTGCCCTGCTCATGCTGCATTCCAGTGCCATTGAAAGTCTGAATTTTTGGACCTCCAACTAGGCAAAGTGCACTGGAATACCTGTCAAAGTGGAACCTCCTAGTAGCGATTTCAGGGAAGGTCTATGTCCCTTGAATTCGCTATCTGAAAATACAGACTTTCCATGGCACTCGAACACAGCATTTCTCTTTCAATGCATGAGTAGGGGGAGGGGGGAGCGTCAGAGGCCAGGCGGGGTCGAAGAGGGTGGGACTTTGGAGGGAACTGCTATGAGACATGCAAGAAAGGTATGAATAGCTTTAAACCTTTTATATTTTAGTGTATTTAGAAACAACACCATGCCATCATGACACCATCACATGTAACATGTGTAACAGACTTCAGTCATGTCAGTTAAGTTACCAGTATACATTTCCTCACAGAATAAGTCACTTTCCTGACTTGAACTTAGCCCAAGTGCAACACCCGTCTCAATGATAGATGACCAACTTGAACTAATTAGAAGTACAAGCTCTTGAAGTGTATGACGGATAGCATTTCCAGTAGAGTGGTTTTAATCAGCTTCCTCCATCTCAGTCACACTTTCAGCTAATTCAAAGGACAAGCTCTTGTAGGAGATGAAGGATCATATTTTAACCAAAACACAATTAAGTTGACTTGCTCAGCTCCATAATGACAGTAATGCCCCGACAGAGTTTCAAATAAATTAGTTGTTTACCTTCAGCGCACACGAGAAGAACTTAGTCAAACCACCTTCACGTGTCTCCTAGAAAGTTAGTTCACTTTAGAGAATCTATGATGTAGTGATGTGAGATTCATTTTTTTCTTCTTTTTGAAAAACTCTTAAAGAGGAATGATTCACAAGTGGGAGTGAATCTAAAATCCTGCTTCTGTATGGTGCAGTTTCACATGAGAGTCAATTTCTAGAGCTGCAAGTCCAGCCTGTCGTTCAGACTCATTGAGCGTGAACCCCCCAGAGCTGAAGAACAAGTCGTTCATGAGCACTCATCTTGAAGAAGAATGAGTGAGCCGCAGACGCTGCACAACATCACAATACACACGTCCACTGAGCCGAAGAACAATAGCTGATTTGAACTGAAATCGCAAAAGGTACGTTCAGATAGTTAAAAGGCTATTTTGTTTGTGCTGATATGATTGTGGCATGTAACACAGATTGCATTTTTTTTTAAACCTTACTAAAAGAGATCAAAGCAATCTTTGAATCTTTTAACTTATCTCACACACATCTCCCAGCAGGAGTTAAGGGATGGGGGTTGTATGTGAACCAAGAGAGTCGTTCATGAGTCGCTTTGCTAGTGACAGGTGAATGACACAAACTGCTTTACTTAAAAGAACCGGTCTTCTCATCACTACAATGATGAAATTAAAAACATGATATTTTAAGTCATGTCATTCTGTCATTGATAGATTCACCACTTTGGTCCAGCAGTTTGGTGACGCAGCGGCTCTGACCCATGGACCTTTCCTTTGCTGCCAGTCTTGGGCTGCGCCAATAATAATAATAATAAAGACAACAACAACAACAATAATAATAATAATTTACATCATCATCATAATTATCTTATAAAAAAGGGGCTTGTTTGAATCCCAGATGATGCAGATGGTGAGCAGGATGAAGACCAAACCGCGGATCAGCATCCATGCTGTTTCTCAGCATGGCAGCTCATTTGCCTCTTTACAATTGCAGGGTAAATACTGTAGTGACTGCACGCCAGCCATGTATTATCCAATAAACCTAGTCAAGAGACTAATAGGTGAGCTACATCTGTGTGACACTTAGAAATTAGTTTAATTAGCATTTTCTAAACATTTCTGTGCAAGACTAGTCATTATATAAGACAGTCTAGATTATTATGTGAAGGTTCAATGCAAAAGTCAAAGTATTCCACTGAGATAATTACAGATTCTGTCTGTCTGACCTGCAGGGCGGCACATGTGTCTGCTCCAGTACCTTTGTACATGTCCGCAAGTGCTGATGTGCAAGTCCGTTTTTAGGTATACAGTATGTGTGAGAGGGAAGAAGAGAAACTCTAAAAACTGTGTCCTTACAGAAAATGTGTGTCTCAGTTCTTGCTTGTGTTGCGTGTATTTGTGTGTAAATGTGAATTTGTGGCAAGACCAGTTATTTACATAAAACCATTTTTGACACTGAGGAGCCACTCCTTTACATATAGTCTTGGTCCAAATTATAGTCCTTGTCATTCTCCAGAGGACATGTTTTGTCCCCCTGCAGTCTGACATAGTATTATGTCCCTGATCAATTTTATATCTAATTATTTTGGTATTTATGATGTTATCTTTCTATTCCAGCTGCCCGTGTCTGTCCCTTAGTGACAATGTGACAGCCCTGAGACACTGTGCTCATATAACCTAGCTGAGCCTATCCAAATCCTTTCTGTGGGCTGGTCGGCTGGCTGCCACTTTTAGCACTCTTAGGTAAACCAACTAAATTACTGTGGCTAGCTGTGAAATGCCATTACTTTCCTATTTAAGAGAGGTGTCAGCTCAGCCTTAAATTGTGTTTGTGTTTCAAGGCAGATTCCATTTATTGGACAAGCTGTGACCTATGATGTTTGAGGCCCAGTTTAGAAATCTATCAATTGTGTCCCTTTTAAGAACCCCTGAATTAAATTATTGAAACATTTGGATTACATGTCACTCTCCTACAAAATTGTGTTTTAATACAACTAAACTGAATTCTCAATTACGTTTTGAGGGAACGTTTTTTAACTCCCAGATTAAGGTGGCTGTTTTTAAAGATCTCGTTAAAGTTGTGAATTCTTTCAAAACTACTTTGTTAGGTTCAGGTAATTATGTTAGTTTGAGCTCAAATAAGGACCTTTAAATAACAGAGGTGGGAGTAAGTCACGCTTGCAAGTCACAAGCAATTATAAAATGTGTAAATTCATGTCTCAAGCAAGTCAAGAGAGTTAAGTTGAGTCTCAAATCAAGCAATGATGAATGTAGGAGAGAGAAATCATTTCTCTTACAAATGTAAATTGAGAATGCAGTTTTCAGTGGTGATTGCTCTAAGACTGCAAGGGACACTCAGCTTCCCCTAAATTGTCACCAAAAAAATAAAAAGTGGTGAAATACAGTATGTACTACTCTGTGTACATTGACTAAATATGCACTAGAATGCCTTCATCTTTTGTTCAGAATCAGCGACTTATCACAGGTAACCGCCGCAACTTGCTTCTCATTCATCCCCACAGGGCTTTACAGTCAGACGCTTAGCTTCTAGTGACTTCAATGGGGAAGCGTAGAGTGGGTTGTTGAGCTGCAACGAAACAAGACCGTCTTTGGATAAATGCTGGGCTTGGTCCCGCCCATCGGACGCTCAGCATCTCAGGGGGTCTACGGGACAGTGGACTGGCTCGGATGCTCGGCTTCTGCATGATGATTGGATGATCTGTGTGAGACAGCTAAATGAGCGTATCAGCATTCTTGAAGACTAAACATCCAGCGGAGCATTTTCCAAGTTTTTCATTTCGTTGGTCTGAACTGATCCGAACAAATATATGATGTAGGCTTGAACGAATGAGCTTCCCCTCCTTGAAAGACCAGCAGCCTCCACTGGTTAAGTTGTATGGGAATCTACTTTTCAGGAGACCAGGCTCTACTGTTGTATCAGGGTCTAGGTAGCGCACTGTTAAAGAAGACTATGCTCAAACCAGATGACCTGGGTTTATTACCCGTGTCAGTAAACACCCACCCTGGTTCTAATATTCAGCACTGGCCACACTGGAGAGACTGTAGTACAGAAGACATTTCCTCAGAGCATCAAAGTACCACATTTCTCCTTTCAGCAATTAAAAATAAGATGGAGCAAAAAATAATTCCATGTTTGACAGTGAAAGAGATAAGACAAAACGAGTCTGCACTATGTTTTATTTGAACTAGATTAGGCCCAATTATTCCATGCCAGAGCCACTTGTAGTTTAAGTGTCATTTCTGCAGTAGAGTTTTTTTTTTCTTCTCTCTAGTCTTAAATGTCAACTTTGTTGCTGAATTAGTTCAAAGAATCTTGCATTTCCATTTTAGCTTCAGGCTACAAGCTCTATGGGAAACAAGACCAGTGGGACTCCAGGGAGCAGAGAAAACTTCTAAAAAGCCTCCAGTGTTTGAGTTAGTTAGCATGACAGCCTACTCACACCTCCATGTGAATGGACTTTATAGACCTGAACGCTGAACAGCACCAGTTGGAGTAATTGACTGTCTAAATATAGCTGCAGCTAAGATGGAGTCACTACAAAGTATTGGATAATTAAAAAGACTCACTTTAGTCCATGCTTGTTTAGATCAGGGGGTTCCTTAACAGCTTCAAAGCAAACTTGAAATTTGTAGTCCTACCCTGGGATCCACATTCAATAAAACGTACTGCTGTGCTTGTCTGTGAGGGGCCACAGAAAAACAAGAACAAGCCCCACAGGGAATTTGGGGTTTGGTGTTTCAAATTGGATCTTTTGTATGTCATAAACAGGACTTCCTGAAAAAATATTTCTGTCTTGCCCAGAGTCGGATAGAAGATCAATTACCCATCTCGTATCTATTTAATACGAAGCTAGCTTAGCTTAGCACAAACACTAGAAACAGGGGGAGACAATTAACCCCCCTACCAGCAGCTTCCCAACTCACTAATGAATGTTTTGCTTTTTATTTGGCAGTAGCTTCAGATTTACCACACAGATATGAGAGTGGTATTGATCATCTCATCTAACTAACTAACTAACTCTAAAAAAGGGAATAAACTTATTTCCCAAAACGTCAAACTATTATTTTAACATATATATATAAATATATATGTATATATTTATCATACATATCCAATGGTTAGGGTAGATTTGCAACTGTTGGTCAATTAAACAAAAAAACCCCAGCAAAGATAAAAAGAAAAAATGTACTGCTGTGGTAATGGAGAAATCTTCATCATATAATAAATGGGCAACATAATTGGTTGAGGCTTTTTGTATGTCATATGATGACATCTAACCTCAATGGAAACTAGAAAATACAGTGTGGAATTAAATCATCTTTCATAAGTAATTCATGGTTCTAATTAGAGCAAGTGAACACGGTATTGAGTTATTATGTTGTTTGCGTCTGTCACAGAGTAAAATGAAATAATGTGTAACCCCGCTAATAAGATATCATCACAGAAACAGTTAAGGAGAATACGCAAGAAGAGCAGAGCAACAGAAAAACAGAGCTAGGAGTGAATGAGAGGTGTGACGGAGAAAAGAAAAGGAATGTCCCACCTGAGCTTTTGTTTTTGACATTCTTTATGTGACACTGTGCGTGTTGGTGTTTCATGCTGATTTAAAGCCCCTGTTATGAGGCGCATATGTAAAGGACCACAGGCCACCAGACGTCATGCCTCCAGGACCAGGATCACCCCCACCTCTCTTGACCACACTCACAAATTAACTTCTTCAACCCCTCTGATCCCTCTCTTTCTCTGCTCTTCATCATCTCTCTCTCTTTCTTTTACTCTTACCCTGGTTAGACCCTGGAGCACCTTTTTAATCCCATTTTTAATCCATATCCACATTTCTACCTGTGTCCATATCTCTCTCTTTACCCCATTTCTCTCCTCATCTTACTGTAATTTTCTGTCTATCAATGAGCCCTCTATTCTCCGTGAAGTCAGAGCCTATAAACTCCAAGGACACACAGACATGACCACAAACCATAAAGACTGTTAAGTCTTAGGCCTGATTTATAACATTTGAAGGACATTCTTTGCGCATCCGCGACAACAGAGCTGTGATTCAACCCCCCCCCCCCCCCCCCCCGCCCATGGGTGGTCATATGGGAAATCAAGCTATTAACCCTTTTATTTATACTTGCTGAAATGTTACAACCGAATAGGACAATTTAAAACCCGAAAACAACTGTATTGTTCCTCATGTTTTCTGTTGTTTCAAAAATTCAAATCTTCTGAATACTTCTTCCTGGGGGTAAAGTGGTTTTGCGGCAGCAATTTACTGTTCCCTTCTGGTGATAATATAATGGCTACATCTGCAGATAATAGACCTCCAGCTCACTGATGGACCCCTTTTAACCTTCTCTCCTCCAAATAGCGAAGCCTTTTTTCTCTTCTCTTGCTCTTGCCCAAGGGTCAAAAGCTCAGGAGCTTTCTCTGCTGTCCATGTGTGAGATTTACACAAACAAGCTCCGCATATCATTCAAGAAAACACAAGGGGGACTTCTTGGCTACCTCTGTGCATCTCGAGTGAACCCTCTGTCTTTCAAGCACTCAGATCAAATTTTAACTTCTGCTTCCTTAATGTTTTAGTGTTGACATGAATAACTGCCTTGATAATTCTTATTACTTGTCTGACAGACACTAAATATTTGGTAGTGATACAAAGTCATACAAAATGGCACGTCTGTAGGATGTATTTTTATACTCTAATCTTTTGGTTGCAACATTTTCTCTTTCATTGCTAAGCCCCCCTGCCACCAGCTAGCATGTACACTTACAGCAGAGGATGGTTCACTGCGTTATTTATGGGCAATAACACTGCTTATTTTGATGAAATGTATTAAAATTGACATGTTTCTCCAGAAAACTGAAAATGCCCACTTCTCACTCAGCTGGAGTCAGCACTGCAAGCTAAAATGTTCATCCCAAGCCATTTAGTCTCTTATATTGAATATTCTTTTTGTATTCATATCTTTTTACATCAATCCACTAGGAACCAAACAGTTCCATGTGATTCGGCACATTTTGAAAAAACAGCTTATTTGCAGTATTATCGCTTTTAGTTATTTATTTATTTATTTTATTTTTTTTACCAACAATCAGATGAACTTCAAATTCCATCAGCTTTCTGAAGTACACGGACAACACTGATCTCGAAGCACAACGAAAGCGCCTGCAAAGTCAGTCAACTGGTGCAGTGGAAATTACCTGGTCTTGAATGAAACAAAAAGAAAAAGAAATTATCGTTGACTTCAGAACAAAATAGTCAATGAGAGCACCCATTCTCATTGACAGCCAAACAACTACAATACCTGACATACACCTACACAAACACACACACACACACACACACACACACATACACACACACACACACACACACACACACACACACACACACACACACACACACACACACACACACACACACACACACACACACACACACACACACACACACACACACACACACACACACACACACACACACAAACAGCAATAACCTGAAATGGGACCTCAGCAACAATCACTGAATGCAAAAATCCCACCAGAGACTTTGCTTCCTGAGGCAACTTAAAGCCAGGTCAGGCACGGTCTACTGGTCCAACTTTACACAGTCATAATCCAGAGTGCCCTGTCACTGTTGATTACTGTCTAGTGGGGAAACACACCTAAGCTCACAATAAAGAAAACCGACAGAATAATCATCAGAGCATCAAAGATCAGCCTGCAAACTCACCCGACTGGACTCCATAAACACAACGCCTCATCTCATGAGTAATCGAGATCATGGATTACCCTCTCCAATCGGCTCACAATCTTTTTCAGTGTCTCCCCTCTCGAAGAAGCGGCAGATCTCTAGGAGCTTCTTCCAAGTAAATAAATACTCAACAACATAAAATAAGCCAGCCTAATTGTAATTGTATGTGGAGTTATGTACTTTGAATTGAACCTAATAATGTTATTTTAACATGATTTTAATTCAATAAAAGCTTATCTTTCCGGAGCTATACTGTTCGATAGATCGGTGTTTGGCCATCTACATACTGCATTACTATATAGTGCAGTAAGGATCTGTGGCCGATATAAAACAATTCCAACTATTTAATCAAAATAGGGCCAGAGCCCTGTATGCAACAAAAAACACACAATAACATAGCAGATCATCACATATAGTACACATTTCTCCGCAGTACCTATCAAAATCGTATTGTTGTCTGCCCCCAGAATTGTTCACTTCAGATTCCTCCAGGTGACCCGAGACCATGACCAGTGACCCACAGCTGTATCTCCTTGTATGGCTGTAATACTGTATGAAGGCTACACACTACTGACAAGTGTCCAGACACAAATGAGGACCCATCACTCAAATGAAGGCTCAATTCTCTGTGTTGTGAGTTCTGATCTACTGGCAGTTTATTAGTCACATACTATACAGGTATATGTACTGTCTCTTTTACACAGTCATTTTAATTATGCTCTCTCACTATAGCCCCCCCAAACTAATTTTAGAACATGCTTTTCAAGGAGAGACATCGACTTTAAATGTTAACATCTTATTATTACAGAGAAGGGCAGAGGTAAGGCCAAATAGGAGTTCCTGTTTGCTGAGCATAATTGCTACAATGAGGCTATGACCACACAACCCTCCCCAAGCTTGCCATCTCAAATAACTTTCCAACTGAGAGTAAAGCTAATACATTGTAAAAGAAGTCCTTGTGACCATCCAACCATCAGCCCAGTGGATCCCTGTCATGGCCGACTTCTCTGCTGCTAAGCTGCAGGCTTGCCAGAAAAGCCTTGACCTCATGGAGTGTTGGAGCCTCGAATCAATACCACAAGGTCCTGGTCCTGGTGCCACAGAGTACCCTCATGCTCTGAGAGGGCATGCCTTTTTTTAAAGTCAGACTTCAGAAAGCAGAAAGTTGTAACGGAATTAATGTATGCAATATAATCAACTCTGGAAAAAACACAGTAAAAATTGAAGCATAATTATTGTCAGGTAATATACAGAGTCTGGAGAAATAATGTGGTTTCAGGTAAAAAGTTAAAGGTCCCATCTTTTCTTTTTTCATTATAAAGCAGGTCGAGGAACTATATAAATACTGTGAAAGCATCAAAAGGCTCTATCCACAGAGAAATGCACACAGCCTGTATTTAGAAACTGTGCCTTTAAATGATCCGTCAGGAGTTTAGTAAGGTTGTAGTATGGTTATGGTCACGACTGCTGCTACAGTGCCGTTACAGTCAGTTCCCGGCTGCAGAGATGCGGAAGACCCGCAAATGCTCATTAATTAGAGCAGAATCTGCTTTTTCAGGGGCTTAAAGAGACAAGCGCTTAGGGGAAATGGAGGTATACGTTTAGAAAGATAGTATGAGAAAAATAACATATTATTATACGTTCATTGAAACAGTTCCCTCAATGTTTGCTAAAAAAATAATTCAGGTGGCATTATGTTTGTGTATGCAATTGTAATTTATGTTCCTACAAACTGAGCTAGTTGAATTGAAAAAATGAAAGATGGTGCACAATTGTCTATACCACTATATTCACTAAGAGTTTCACATACAGTATACAGTACCTTATGACAAGAAAATGTTTCTTGCAATAAACTAATGCAATGATCACATTTAATATATCTGTCTTGCAGGAAGCTGCTCATTAAATAATGCTGATTTCAATGCTTGGTCTGTCCATCCAGTGTCTCTGCTGGACAACCTGTTCTTGCCTTTAACCAGCATTTTGTCCACAGCCTCAACCTGCTTGGAGCCCTGAAGAATGTAATTGAAGGTCTCAGTTTTTCAAAGGATAGCTTTTGGCTTCCTGCCCTTTCTGATCCCGTTATTCCTGTTTTCACTTTTTGGTATGACCTTGACATGTTTGACATCATTTTTTTTTCTCTTATTATTTTTGCAAGGTGCCCCATGTGAACTCCAGGATACATAAACTAAGTAAGACATTGATGACAAAATAATCATGTTTTAACACGTTTAAATGTTCCCAGGAATTATGTATCACCTCCGTACAAACACCTTTCTTAGTTCCCTCTTCTCCCTCCTCTACTTTGTATCGCTTTTCTGACCCAGTGAGAACAAAATCAAAATGTAATGTAACGCAAGAAAAGAGTGCCAAAACAGTAAAGAAAGAAACACATTGCAGTCAAGTTCAATAATGCAAATATCAGTGCTGGTAGACCAACATGTTCTTAATAGACTGCAGTGATTTCTTTCTTCTTTTTTTTTTTAGAGAGAGAAAGAACTTATTTAGACATCAAAGCCAGATCAAAAAGAATGCATAATGCTAATGATTTGAAAATATCATTAGCATGGTCTTGGCACAGAGTTGTTTACTTCCTGAATTCATGACTCAGCGCTCCATTGGTTGACCCAGATAGCACCAAACCCCAGAGGCCAAAAGATAGAGAGCACTGATGACCAGTGTACTTTTTAAATCTCAGTGGGAGAAGCTGGCTGGCAGGCACAGGGAGCCAGACTGCAACTTTACTTATTGTGGACTGGTACAGTAAGTCACAAGTGTAAATGAGATTAAGTGCAGTGGCAATACTACATTCCCCTTTGTTCTTCCTCCTGTCTCCTTTCATTCATTAATTCAGTCATTCACTTCCCCAAAGTGCCATTGATATTACATTATGTCTTGATTCGCTCCTTCCTTCCAGTCAGACAGACTCTGATTCATTTATTATGGTCCAATACATTCCGATACAGTGAGGAGTATTGTAATGATGTGAGTTGGGATAATGCTTTTCACAGCCATATCACAGCTACAGGGAATCAGTGCAGCATGAGATCTGTTGAGCCCTCACACACTAACATAGCCCCCAGTGACAAGTGTTATAGGGGTGGTGGAGATCGGGTCATCTATTGAAAATCATCAGAGAGGAATGTAAGGCATCAAATCACATTTTCAAAGATATTTTCGGATGTTCATTTTATCGACGGTCAAGCCAAGGGGGGGATAAACAATCAATCAAGATTCATTTTGCATCCATTATTCAGGCAGCTGATGTGAGGATTCAGTGGTGGCCCTTATTCTCACATGTGATGCTGCTCCCGCCATGCTGCTCCCCGTGTGAACAAACAACTTTAATTGAAATGATCCTCTATATGAAACTCCTGTATATGTGGATGTTAAAAAAAACGTCTATCTTAACAAACCAGTTTTTTGTGGATTGGGGCACTGACATGTCTCTCTCTCTCTCTCTCTCTCTCTCTCTCTCTCTCTCTCTCTCTCTCTCTCTCCTCTCTCTCTCTCTCTCTCTCTCTCTCTCTCCTCTCTCTCTCTCTCTCTCTCTCTCTTCTCTCTCTCTCTCTCTCTCTCTCTCTCTCTCTCTCTCTCTCTCTCTCTCTCTCTCTCTCTCTCTCTCTCTCTCTCTCTCTCTCTCATCCTCTCCTCTCCACTCACACACACACACACACACACACACACCACACACAAAGACAGGATGGTGTGTGTGGGGGGTTACTGTGCTTACAGGAGACAACAGCTGAGGAGCATCTGTCTATTTTTGGTCTCCCTTCATTTAAGTCTCTCTTAGAAGGAAGTGTGATCATTATGGGGTGCCTGAGAATCTGAAACAGTCCCTTATTTAGTTGCCCTCGCCCACATTTCAGGAGTGTCTGGAACTATCTGGAACTAGTCTTGGCTTTGTTGTCCCACTGTCTCTTCAACTAAATGGAGTCAAATGGACATGGAATAGAGTCAGCTAGAGCCGCTAACAATACAAACACTTTCTCAGTCCTTGGCCCAAACGTTGTGAACAACAAACAACATAATTTGTATTTATTTAGATTTAAAACATTTTTAAGCTGTCTTCTTTTAATCAAGGACAGTTAAATCAAATTCAAACTGAATTGAGTGTTCTGGCACAGTGTGAGCCACTGAAACAGCTTTTGGACCTTAGGGACATGAAGTTCACGGAAAATATATAATGGAATTACATTTCTCCCAAATTAATATATGCGATTAATGTATGAAGTCAGACGTAATCATCATCATCATTTTTTAAAGGATGGTCAAACAAACCCCGTTGGGTTAGGGTCGAAGTCTGCTCGAATAGATTCAACCTTTTGAAAAATCCCTGGCCCTACTGTACCTCCCAAATAAGAAGTATACTGATGATGTGAATCCAGCCTGAAGTCATAAACCTTCCCCAAACTAATCCACAAAACAGATGGAGATAGAATAACCAAAAACGTTATGAAATGCATTGTGCAAAAACTGAGACAGATGATTTCAAACGAGCTGCAGCTCATCACAAAAATGTTCACTTCTTTTGCCCTAAATGCAGCAAGTAAAGATTTAATTGCAGCCTGAAGCGCAGTGACTTGTTAACTCTGTGTTTCCAGAAAGCCCCTCCTATAGGACAAACCCCTTCTGCGTGAGCGTCACTCAAAGTTCACTTCAGTCCAGTCGCTTTTCCCTAAAACTCAAACACACACTCACACACATCCACTGTCACCCACACAACCGCACCGCACACATTCACACAGCGCCCGGCGAGTTTGCATATATCCCGCCTGCCTCTTTCAGCGCTACTTTTCATTCCTGGAGACGCGCAAGGAGACCTGTTGGATGTTGCTAAAGCATTTTGAAGCTGTGCGGAGTTTACAAAAGTGTTACTTTTCACGTTTTTCCTCGCTCTCTTCGGTGACATCTTATGTGACAACTTTTTTTTTTTGTGGTGGGGGTGACATTCTTCTCAGTTCGACAATCTGGGAGTTTATTTGCTGAATAAACTGGTTAATTGCATCATAAAATTTTCCGAACAGTGCAGTTGGATTAAAATCAGTATTTGATGGGCAAAATGAATAATTACGTGAAATAACTCCAACGGATTTCAAGGTATGCTCTTATCAACTACGGCTATGCATTACAGTGCAGTACAGATGCTTCTTTTTACAATGCATAATTTACTTTTATTTCAGCTTCAAGTTGAAAAAGCCCCCCGCTCTACAGTTTGTTTGATAAATATGAATGGTTTAAGTGCATTTGAGCGCCTGTGTGAGATTGGATGAGAGAGAGAGAGAGAGAGAGAGAGAGAGAGAGAGAGAGAGAGAGAGAGAGAGAGAGAGAGAGAGAGAGAGAGAGAGAGAGAGAGAGAGAGAGAGTTTCTGTTGGGTTGTCTTTCTTTGTGCACTTCGCTTTTTAAAATATATTTATGTGCTGATGTATACTGGGCACGCTTGTGCGCATGTGTAGATTGAATAAAAAGTTTGTTTTGTTTCAGACAGGTGCAATGTGTCAGCGTGACTATAGTGAGGCTCTAAGGAGAGAGAGTGCCATGTACTGTACAGATCCACCTAAATCAAATCTGTGTTTTTGGGCTGCATGAATAAAACTGACTAGACTTATGTGTGTGTGTGTGTGTGTGTGTCTGTGTCTGTGTGTGCGTGCTTGCATGTGTGCGTGTGTGTGTGTGTGTGTGTGTGTGTGTGTGTGTGTGTGTGTGTGTGTGTGGGGGGGGGGGGGGTGGGGGGGGGGGGGGGGGGGGGGGGTGTGTGTGTGTGCAGCGGAGGGAGAAGGACAGAGAAAGACACTCATCTGGATTTTGAGACATGTCACTGTGCTGCACTATGCTGCCTTCCATCCGCCTTGACTTCCTTTTTCTCTTTGGCAGTGAGACCTAAGTGCAGCTTCTCCTCTTGCTAAGTGAAGATGTGTCAGAGTGTGAGTCTGCCGGTGGCGCTGCTTACTCTACTGGTGCTGACACTTGTGGTGCCCATGGGCCAAGGTTGTCCCAGGAGCTGTAACTGCTACCAGGCCAGCGAAGTGCACTGTACCTTCCGCTCCCTGCTCACCGTACCTTCTGGTCTGCCTCTGCACACACGCCGCATAAACTTGGGGTAAGGGGAATGCATGTAAGCACATACACAAATAAGATTAGGTGCTCTTATTCACCTTGCAAATACAACCAACGAGTTTGGAACACGGTGTCAAGCTGCAGTAAAGTAATTACCTAATATGTGCTGTTAGTGCTAATAGATGCTGTTTCTGTGCTCCTGTACTGTAGGTTCAACAGCATCAGCACGATCCATGACAGTTCTCTGGCTGGGCTAAAGAAGGTAGAGCTTCTGATGCTCCACAGCAATGACCTCCATCATCTGCCAGATGCAACGTTCAGAGATATGAAATCACTACAGGTAAACAGGATGAAGAGCAACAACATGCACTGGAGCCATCAAGATAATGGAGTAGGACTGAAAAGAGAAGAAATTCTATTCAAAACCAAACTGATGATTATTGGATAAGATAGTTTAAGTGTAATTCCAGCTCAAAATCATGCCATGGTCTTTTTCGGCACTTACACACATAAATGTAACAACAAGAGTCGCTAATAGCCTGACGTGGCTAACACTGATTAGCTTGGGGCAGTGCTGTGAAATACATTAAACCATCTGATCAAAATAACACCAAACATCTGCAGTAGCATGAGAAGAATCCATACACATAGAACAAATGCCACTAATGGGCTCCCACCTTTTGGATAACATTTGGTAATCAACTTGAATGGACTTTACAACGAGAGGAGCTGGTACCAGGGCCAGTTGGTAAGTCTTTCAAAAGACTCTTTTAATAAACTCAGCGTTCGCTAACTACGTTGTTGGTGCTTTGTTTTATGTGTAGGGATTCTTATCATGCCACTGCAGAGGTTTGGTGTTATTTTGAGCAATATTGGTGGTTAAAAAAGCTGTTTTATTGCCTTCACTGAAATGCCCAGAGCTAACCAGTGTTAGCCACGTCCGGCTGTTAGAGACTCTCTCGGATTACTCCGTTAATAGTTTATACACCAAAAAAAACTGTCTCGGTGGCTTATTTTATGTATGTAAGTGCCGAAAAAGAACATAGGAAGATGTTGTGCCGGAATTACAATTCAACAAATGTTAACAGCATGGAGGAGAGGATTCTATGGAGGCCTCTTCTTTTTCTTGTTTTACAGTTCTTCTTTATGGAACTACAGTAGATCTGTATCTCATGCTGCTAATAGCAGCCAATATTGAGAGTGTCCTGAACTGGCCTTGCCAAACCAAACTATTTATGCTGGAAAATATAATATAGGGATGTTAATGGAGAAAATAAATCATTGTCTCCTCACATATTTAACCTTTGTCTCTTTGGAGATGAAGGTTTTTGCAGGACACAGTTGTGAAAATCAAACTTGAACCAAGTCTCCACAAAATTGAATCCCTCTTTAGCCTCAGGCAGTGAGGACCATACAGGGGCTCCTGCTCTATTTCCAATGTGCTTTGTTGCAGAAAGCTCAACTCTAGCTAAACCTTCTACATGTGTTGTACTTAAAGTTTACAGTCTGCACAGCTGCATGAAATATGAATATATTTAAACTGTCTGACAGAACAGATTCCAGTTTTTAACAACACAAGTAATCCAGAGATAATCAAGATATACAGTATAGCGTTTGTCAAACGAGTTTGGTACAATTTAGAGAGGGCGCTACTTTGATAAATATGCCTAAATCTTGCAGTCATACTGTTGATAAAAACGGTTTGATGAAAGGATTCATTTAACATTATTTCTGTGAAGCGATTATGCAAATGAATATAACAGTTAACATGATTCTGTTCCCATCTTTCAGCACATTTTTCTAATTTCTGTATAACTAATGCATAATGTATGTGCCATCATTCTTCTCTCTGCTCAGTGACAGGAAACACACTGGACATTTTAGCAGCAACCTAAGGGCCGAGTTAGCAGTCCGTGGGGAAGTGATATTACTCAACAAGCAATTGTTCCGTTCATCTCCCGGGCAGATGCTGATATATTTGCCATAGTGTGATAATAGGATCCATATTTCCATGTGTTGACATAATCACATGCTAGATCTGTCAGCAGCTGGAACTATGCCAGCTAAGTAGCCTGCTTGCTGTGCAGATTTATCCTAACCCTCCCATAAACACAAATTCCACAACGTGGTTTTCATGGTGTGCCTTCTTAAAATTTGGTATCTCCACACATGACTAGAATATAAACTGATCCCCGAGAGTCTTTAGCTGAGGATAAAGGGCTAAATTTCCTGTTTTAAAAGTTGAATACCCCCAGTGCTAGAATATCCTTTTAAACCCGGCTTTAAATCGATAAACTCACAGCATGAATATATCACCTTTATGTGTTGTGGACCAATTTACTCTTTTTTTTACATGTCAGGTTGTTTGCTGCTGAAAGTATTTCTCCCATATTTTTAACATTTTTTTTTTTAATGTACACAGACAGCATTCAGCTGTTTTGCTTATAATGAGCTTTTCACCCAACTCTCCATCCTTATTCCAATTCCCCTCACACACATTTGTCAGAAGTTCAATTTACAAGCATGTAGTATCCAGTGACCGACTTGGTTTCTTATTTAAGGTTTGATGCAAATTATTTGATTGCTCTTCTAATCCTTCATTGCTTCCGCTCGCTGACTCCATTTCCTCCCCTTCCCCGACAGATACTAAAGCTGAGTTATAACAAGCTGAGAGAGATCTCTTCATCTCTGACCTTCTCTGGCCTGACCTCACTGCTGCGCCTGTACTTGGATCACAACCTTCTCCAGCACATCCATCCCCGGGCCTTGCTCCAGCTGCCTAGCCTCAGGCTGCTGCGTCTGCAAGGGAACAGGCTGCATCAGCTGCACCCTCACACTTTGTGCACACTGTCCCTCCTGAATACATATTACTTCTCTACACTCAGGTAAGCTTTGACACTTAAAGTACATAATCATTGTTTGGGAAGTTTAGTTTTTACACTTCTCAAAGACAACTAATATCCTGAAAACAAAGAGTAACAATTCCATTGCTGCCTATTGATGTTCTGACAGATACAACTCTGAAGGCCTTTACACACAAGGAAAGGGATGAATGAATGACACAAAAAATGATGTCGCTTGATTGCCATTTAATATTTGATTCCTTGTGAAAGTACACGACAAAAACAACAGTTTCGAAAAATATATTGACGTGAGAATTAATCACATGAAAAAAAGAACCTGGAATGGGCATGCTGACAAAGGGTTTAGGCTATGGTGGTCTGATGCTGAGGTGGAAAGTTTACTGCAGATTTGGTCGGATGAAAATATTCGAAAACAGTTGGACAAAACCAAAACTCAGAAGGGCGATGATGTTTATGCAATAAGCAACCGTGCTGCGGCCTGGGTCGTTTGAATGGCATGAGTGCAGGCCTGGGCCTGGGCCGTGGGGGAGAAGGGAGGAAGGAGGAGGGACAATCATGCTAAAGCACGGCTCGGATCATCTGGGCCAAGTGCGAGTGTGCCCTAAAGATTTAAAAACTACAGCTATAGCATTGTTTCTATCCTTCTCTGATGTACTGCAAAGGAATAACCTAAGTTGGATCATACAGGTGATGATGGAAATGATAAGCCCTAATCTGTCACCCCCTTTCATCGATTCCTCTATGACTTTAATTCAACCTTGCTGTTCACCCCCCCCCCCCTCTTCATTCAATCATTTCCCTTCTGTTTCCCCTCCCTTAGACACCTAGACCTGTCCAACAACAGTCTATCCACTCTGCCTAGAGAGACCTTAGTGACAGCACCTCTGCTGGAGACTCTTGTGCTGCAGGCTAATCCATGGAGTTGTGACTGCCGGATGAACTGGTTTCTTACTTGGAGTCTGGCTCACCCAGGTGACTGTCTTGTTTGAAACATTATCTGTTTTCACTTGTTTTGTTTTGATTTGTTTTGTTTTTTTGTGACTGGAGAGGACATAGAGAAAGAGATACGGTGAAGAGGAACATGGCGAATAAATTGAGAAACAGAAGACCCATTTGTTGATAATCCAGTCTAAAACTGTAATATAACATGTCAAATTCAGACAGATGATAGAAGGATGGGATAAGTGTTCCTTACGTCTGGTTTTGTTATCTTGATACCTCTGACATATCTCCACATGCTTTTCATCACGTGCTCTCCTCTGTTTTCCTTCATTTTCTGTATCTCTTTGAATGTGTCTTGTGGTTGTTATTGAGATGTGAAAGAGGGTTGGACCATGAAATGTGTCTCATTGATATGCCAGAATTAACCTGCCATGACTAATCCATGATGACAGCACTGATGTGTGCAGGCAGCTGAAATATAGGCTAATGATTGCTATGTAATAATGAAGTGATGCATTTTTCTGATTTATGAGTAGACGAAGTAACCATATCGAATTCATAGGAGATATAAAGGGTCTTGGATGCTTAAGAAGAGCTGGCATGACTAATATGTGACACTACTAATGTGTGCATATAGCTGAAATGTGCACTAATATGTTTGCATAGTTGCTATGTTGTTATACACAGAGGATATGCCAGAGGTGCCTCTTATGACATCATGTTCTCTGCCTCTCTCTTTCAATTAGGCTTAATGAAATGTCCCAGCGGCCCTCAGTGTCCAATCTGCGCCTCGCCCAATTTCCTTCAAGGTCAGGGCTTGCTTGACCAGATTGACCTTTCATGTACTTTGCCTGTCATACCCTCCCCGGGAAGAGAACCACCTTTGGAGACAGAACTCAATGAAATCAAATCAAGTGAATTCTTCAGAGAGCCTTTAGGCACTGCCTCTCTGGGTCTTTCGGACCAACAGGGGAACAGTGTCGATATGAGTTGCAACATTACCCACTCTTCTGATTCCCAGGACATTGCTCCTCCTCCAGATCTCTCCCTTTCCTCCTCTTCTCCACTTCCCCTTGCTATGTCACTCTCCCTGGAGTGCCCTGTGGAGAGACAGAGCTATGCGACAATTTGGAGGATCCTAGCTTACTATAGTGAGACTGCAGTTCGCCTGGAGAGGGAGATCATGCTAAGTAAAGGCCCAGCATTGGCCTACCGCTACAGGCAAGCAGCAGAGACAGACGGACATTATCACACTGGAGTCAGAGTTTCTATTAAAGTCAGACCACAATGGTTGCTGCAGCCATCCATTAGCATTCAGCTAAACAGAGCACAGTCTAATGGACACAACGTTCAACTTATATACTCAACAAGAGTTTCTGCTTATCCAGATCCTGCTTCCAACCCCTCAACTTCCTCCCCTGTCTCCCACCCATGGGTGTTGATTTCAACTAATCATACCACCACAGCACTGGTGGTAGTGGCAGGAAGTAAGGTGGAGCTATCATGCCCTATTTTGAGTTCTGGTAACCCCAAAGTACACTGGATTCTCCCGGATGGATCCAACCTCAACTCCCCTTCTAGCAGCCTAGATGGTAGGCACCAGGCCTCAACCTCTGGTTTACTTCTACAGAAAGTACAGCTCTCGGATGCAGGGATCTACTACTGTAAAGCCAGGACAGGCAAGGATGTAAATGTTCTCCCCCTGCGTCTGGCAGTGGAGGAGTCATCTGTTCCACCTTCAGGAGAACAAGTGGGACCTCCTGTCACCGGAAATGTTGGGGAGCCCATCATTCTGTCTTGCAAGGCATCTGGTTCACCAGTGCCTCACATGAGTTGGGTGTTACCAGATGGTAACATAGTACGGCAGGGATTGGCTGTATCAGGTGGGCTCACTATACAACTAAATGGTAGTCTCTCTCTGTCTAACCCTTCTTTGAGGGATGCTGGTTATTACCGCTGCATTGCAGTCAACCAGTATGGTAGTAACTCTCTGTCAATGCAGCTGGAATTAAACTCACAATATCCCCCTCCACTTAGGACTTCATTTCCTTCAGGGCCACAGTCAGCCGCTGGCCGGTCAACTAAGATACGGGCTCCATTGATAATGGAGGAAGGATCTGGGGTTGAAGAGGAAGAAGAAGAAGAAGAAGAAGAAGAAGAAGAAGAAGAAGAAGAAGAAGAAGAAGAGAGAAATCTTGTTGGCAATAGGAAGCGTCCAAGACCTCTCCAACCTCCTCCAAACAGACGCTATCCAATCGGAAAACCCAGAAGACGTGGACCTATGAGAGAAGGCCCCCTGAGAAGAGGAGGACCGCCTATATCATCCACTGACCAGAGAAGAAACCGTTTTGAGAACAGACATAGAGTCACCACAAACAAACAGAGGATAGACCCTCAGAAATGGGCTGACCTCCTCGCTAAGATACGACAAAAGACTGTTAACACTAATAACAGCAAGGCCATTGCAGCAGGAAAGCCCAAACCTGAACCGTTGGGAGGAGGCAAAGGTGGAGACACAGGAAAACACGAGGTAGATGATGATACAAAGAGAGGTAGAACCGAAGGAGCGGGGGTGGAAGAAGAAACTGAAGGGTCATCTGTTGATGACACTGGGTTACAAGAGGAAGGCCTACAGCATATTCACCCTGTTCCCACAGAAATACAAACACAGATAGCGACAAAAACAGACACTGAGACAGATGGAGAGATAATGAAAGGGACAGTTACATCAACAGAAACTCCGGCAGATATAGAGAACGAGACAGAGACACACATACAGATAAAAACAACATCTCCACAGACAGAGACAGTGACAAACCCAGAGACAAAGAAAGATCTAATCACATCTAAGCCAATCTCAGGAACAAATGAAATTGTCCCAGAACCAGGTGAAGCAGATGAGCAGGAAGCAAACACCAAGCCATCTAGGACCAGGCCTCAGAACCGGCAGGGATTCTTCCCAAATTTGATTCCAAACTCCCGGCCTCAAAGCCCTTGGAACTCCCGAAGGAGGATCGGACAGCGAAGACGAATCATCAACAGGCCCAGGGGGCGACCACTGAGCACACCGCAACCTCTCCCTGACCCTACAAACCAAAGGCCACAAGTTGCGACACCTGACACTAACACCGATCAAATTAATATGCCTTTGTTGGCGTCAACAACCACATCTGCAGCCATTTTGTCGACACGTGGCGACCATATTAGGACTGCTTCACATGATGTAGCACTGAATCTTCCGATTCCCACTGTTTCTAACTCTCATGATATCTCTGATTCAAAATCTGCCTCCCCCTCATTGACTCCCTCCTCTCTCACTTCATTATCCCCCTCTCACACATACAAACATATAGACAGGGTAACTCATTCAGCCAACATCACAGACACTGCAGAATCCACTCTCCTAAAAACACTGACAACAGCTCCCACTGATTTGGACACCACGATCGCACATACACATCACATACAGACACACACAAAAACGCAAATAGCCTTAGGCAGATATGTCGATAGATCCCCAAGCAAACAAAGTGAAGAGCTGGAGAGGAATTTGTCGGATGTACCATTTATGTCCCACTCCTCTACCTTGCTCTCGCCAACTCCTTCCACCACAGTCCCCAGTGCAGCTACAACTACTACTGCAGAAATCACAACACTTCCTTCTACTACTCTCAAGAGCATATCCACTAGTTCTGCTGAAAGCACTAAAAGTATAACTACTACCACAGCTGGTGAGGACACACTTCCTACAACTAGTAGTCCCATCATGTCAACTAAAACTACTAATATTATCCCAACATCTAGTGCTACCAGAAGTACTACAACCACTCTTACCTCTACTACTACTACCACAACTCCTATTCTTACATCTACTATTCCTTCTACCATTACTTCGTTTTCAACTAGCCCTTCTACTACTACTTCTACTACTGCTACTAGCATTACAATCTCATTCAAAGCTTTTCTCACAACTCCTAACCACACTACTACCACTACCACTAGTCTTGCCAACTCAGCCGAAATTTCTCCAATTACTACAAGGGCAGCTACACCCAGTACATCTTCTGCTACTACCACAACAATGACATCAACACGTATTGAAGCATCATCCAGAGAGAGGATGAACAATGTCCATGTTGATCCCAGAGGGAGGCCTTTTTCTGGTGGTCCAAACGAGATTCGACCCTCTACTGACTGGAAGAGCCCTGGAACTAATTCTATTCCTGATTCACACAGCAGCAGGCCACAATGGCCCCCCTCCCCTTCCCTCCCTGCTGCCCCTGGGGTGAGTTTAATTACATATTATTTCTGTTTGGTGGATTATTTCACACAAAATGGGTCTTAAAGGGGACACATTCATTATGACAAGAGTGAGAGCCAAGCTATAGCCACAAGTTGTTATATATTTGTTAATTTAATTGCTCATTTATGTAACTTTTCCCTATATTTCTGCTGTTTGTTTCAGTCATTCATTCAGTTAGTCATTTCTTTAAATGCACTCTTAAATGTAAATTGCAGTTTATACATAGCTATTTGTCTTTGTTGTCAGCTAAGTGGAACTAAAATTAACATTTCAAGTGAGTGCTGGCCCAGAAAATAATAACACACACACACACACACACACACACACACACACACACACACACACACACACACACACACACACACACACACACACACACACACACACACACATACACGCACTCCGTCATCGACTGTGCAAGCCCTTGGGCAAAATCTTATCAGAAATGCACAATAGATCTTAAAATTGTCTAATCTGTATCCACATGGCCTGCTATTCAACCTAAGGGAGGTTTATGACAATTATTTAATATCATGGATATTCCCGAGCTCTGCCAGAGTCCCTGCCAGATCTAAAGAAGAGATGAAAAACATATGCTCCATAATCGTTAACATTATGTGTTGGAGGCCCTAATCCCAAGGGATTTAAGATAATCATTTGTTAATTAATTTCTAGAGCTCACTTGGCAAGCATCTGCAGACCAAACCACTGGATACACCACCAATGATTCTATATCTAGGATTACAGTGATGCTATATTAAATTTGTGAACCTGAACAATGTTTTAAAAAAAGTAATTACAATGTTACTCTCTAAGATGTTTGAGGTAGGTACAATTTTTGAATAAAGCTTGAATCATAATGATCTTAATCCTCACCTCCAAAACTGAAATTTTAATTTATTGTTTTGGTTAGGTGTTGTTCCTTGAAAATCTATTCACAGATGGCCCTAGGTCAAATGATCTGATGATTCCATTTTGATGATAATGCAAATTTGCTATTTTTGCTATTAAGCAATGCTCATTTTTTATCCATGGCTGTACTGAAATTGTTGTTCACTTGCAAGTCCTCCAATCACATGTTATTTAGTTGAAAAATTAAAACTCCAAAACCAACTCAGTGCTGCAGCTCTGCAAGCTGAGGAACTTTCATTAGCATAGCGTGCACTCAGATATTTTCAAGTTCTAATTCTATCATTCATATCCATAATATATTTTCTAAAAAAAAAAAGGCCCCAGTTGTGAGATCCAGACCGAGGATTGCAGACCCACACATCAGGACGCTGTCGTTTCCAGCAGAGAGCACTGCCAGACTGGATTGTGAAGCTCAAGGAGAGCCGAAGCCCTCCATCACATGGACCAAGGTCGCCACAGGTACACAAAGTTCAGCAGATATGCACACATTTATTTCAGTGTACACACATATGCACCTATTCAGAAAAAAACCCCTGAAATGCATGAATGTATAAATAATATTATCGTCACTTCACAGTTGGGTTAAATATCCACCTTGAGGGGAAATCTGGATCATGGACTGATGTAAAAAAGTGTTCCAGATTATGCAGAAAACCTGCTCTCTGAAACAGACTCCAGGCTTATACTTTTAACTATGCAGGAAAACGTGCATAAAAATGCTTATTTTTCATTCAGAAGTCAAATATAAATGTGAATATACCTGTCCCTTATATGGTGAAAACTAGACTGTACTATTAAAAAAGAATAGATAAAGGTCTATATTTACATCCTGAGTTCATAGATTTTAAAGGAAAATCTGATTTACCTCTAATGTGTAATAACTAAATTAATATGAACACATTCTACACGATGAAATACCCATTAACACCAAGCATTACGCACTGGCATACACACAATAGGCTTTTCTCTCGCTTGCCATGTGGGAAAGGCATATTGCAAGAAAGTAATGGAACATTTTGTGCACCGCATCACTGGGCTTACTTCACGCTGCGCCACTTGGCATGGCCCTCCTTTCCTCGTTCTCTTACTCCTGCTCTAACTTTCTTAACCAATTTGTCTGTTTTCCCACTCCGTCTCCTAACTGCTGCTCTCTCTCGCTGTCTGTCTGACTGTGTCTCTCTCTCAGGAGCGGTGATGTCAATCCACTCCAGGGCTCAGCGTTTTGAGGTCTTGCCAAATGGCACTCTTGTTATCCAGAATGTTCAGCTGCAGGACAGGGGCACATACATCTGCAGTGCACACAGCTTTCTAGGTCGCGACAGGTGAGACTGCTGATACCAGTTAGGAATATTAATGCTGTATATACCATTCAGCTATAATAACCATGGGACAAAAGATTCCTGTATTAATGTCATAGGCCTAAGGCAAACTGAAATTTAATTATGGAATATTATGTATGATGTGTTGGTATTTTACCTGCGTTTCAGGAAATAACAGTTAGAAACATACTCAAGCAGCCTAAAGTCATATGCAAATTTCTCTATATATGAAATCTTTATGTGTATTTGAATGATGTATTCATGGCTTTTGGGTGTTTACTAAATGTGTCAAATGACACTTATGGCTTGCTTTCATTTTAAATGTGTATTTGATGTATGTTTCTGTATTTCTATGTTGTGTGTATGTGTGTGTGCTTTACTCTTCTATGATAGATTACTAACCAACCTGGAAGTGTGGACACGTCCCCCTCGAATGCAGCTGGCAAGCTACAGAGAAGCTACAATTCATCAGGGTGGAGAGGTGCACTTGGAGTGCCAGGCGGATGGTGTTCCCAGCCCTCTGCTCTCTTGGGTTTTACCTGATCGTTCTGTCCTGACCACAACTGCACCGTCCACCAATCGCATAAATATGGACTTAAATGGAACCCTCCATGTCTCAGTAACTTTACCTAGTGACAGAGGAGTGTATCGCTGTGTGGCCTCCAACTCAGCAGGTGCTGCCAGTGCCTCTGTGCGTGTACACGTGTCCTCGTTGCCCCCGGTAATACAGCAACCCAGAGAAGAACACCTGCTCTTGTCTCCAGGGACGCCTGTTTATGCTCACTGCTCCGCCCGAGGTGCCCCGCCACCAACTCTGCGCTGGCGAATCCCAGATGGGACTCTAGTTCGCCCATCCCAGTTTCTCCATGGCAACCTCTTTGTCTTGCCCAATGGGACATTGCATATTCGAGGAGTTGGGCGAAAGGACTCAGGGAATTACGAATGCACAGCAAGTAATGCTGTTGGAGCTGATAAGAGAACATTAAGGGTGAAAATTGAAGGGGGATCAGAGGGAGAAAGAAAACAGGTAGGGGCAAGAAATGAAGGGTCTTCATCTTCTGTTCATAAAGACAGGACTTTTTCCATCCCCAGCCACCCCTCAAATTCATTCAACTCCCCTAAACTCTCCCCTCTATCGCCCTTTGAGAGAGCCAGGACACTCACCCCCAGTTCTTCTCACTCAGCATCTTACCCTCTGCAATCTACTTCCACTAACTCACCTCCTAAAATCAATAAAACAGTCACTGCCTCTCCCACGTACTTAACCAACATCAACAAAACAAAACTGATCTCACTCTCCCCACTATCAAATAACACCAAAGTCTCTGCCGTCATTGTAAACAACACAAAAGTTTCCTCTTCTTCTTCACTCTCTGACAAAAGCAGAGCCTCAGTTGCTTTGCATCCCTTGCCCGTCTCCCCCTTCAGTAAAGCCATTATTGTCTCTACGTCACCCTCCATAACTACAGTCCAGTATGGGGGGCTTTTGCAGCTTCGTTGCTCTGTAACTGGCAACCCAGCACCTATCATCATTTGGAGGACCCCCAACAGGAAACTGGTGGACATGCACTTCAGGTACGGGGGATGGGGGTTGTGTGAAGGTTGCATAATTACACTATGAAGTAATTCTGTTAGTATTGTGTATCACTCTGCATGTGTGTTCTTTTGTGATTGGTGTGTATGTTTGTCCACATTTGAATTTCAGTTTTGACCGACGTCTGAAGGTGCACCCTAATGGCACCCTGTCAGTCCAGCCAATAACAGAGAAGGACGCAGGAGACTACCTCTGTATCGCACGCAACAAAGTCTCAGATGATTATCGCCTCCTGCGCGTCTCTGTGGCTACCAAGCCTGCCAAAATCGAGCCTAAGCAGCCGCTCAATCAGATGGTTTCATTTGGCAAACCACTCAAGGTGAGCTAAATAAAAAGCAGAATAACATTGAATCTGTTTTGCTCTTTTTAAGTATAAAAAAATAACATTAATTATTAACAAACAATTATACACCACTGTTCCACATTTTCAAATTTGCACCTAATCCTTCCTAAAACTTAAAACAGTCCATCTCCAAAAACCTCCATTGCTGAGCTTTCAGAGCCTTTTTTTGTCGATGAGTGTTGCATGTCTTCTATTGCTGGGCCTGGTGCCACACATTTCTACAGCTTCAAGCTGTGTCTCTGGATGTTTTTTGATCAAAAAGTGCTTCATATTTTTTGACTCGAAAAAAAAAGAAAAGAATGACCTGTCAGGTCATAGCCTGTTATGAATCATCAACAGTGGCCTTCAGGGGATAGTACTTCACACATGAATATTTAACAGCTCAGAGAAAAAACAATGTCAAACGGGGTGAAATGCAGGAAAGAGGACACCGCATTGTTGGAATTTGTTGCCCTTCATTTTTAATGTCATTTAAACATTAATGCTTTAAATGTTCTTTTCTTTAATGAATCTACATTTGTGGTTGCTTAGCAGTGTTTTCTACTGTGAGATTACTGGGAGTGTCCTAATACAGCTTTCATTTCACAGAGAATATGTTACTATTACTCTTTCACCAAAAATAAAAGCCACAACACTTTTAAAGCAATAATGATCCCTGTAGGTGGACTGCCAGGCATCAGGACAGCCTTACCCGGCTGTCCGTTGGAGCCTACCAGATGGAACCATGGCGAACAGCGTGTTGCAGGGGGAAGACAAAGGAGGGCGAACACGAAGGATAACTGTGTTTGACAATGGGACGCTACTTGTTCCAGCAGTGGGAATCAGAGAAGAGGGAGAGTACACCTGTTATGCTGAGAATCAAGGAGGTCAAGACACCATGAAGGTAAGTAAAACAATTTCTCCTGCAGAAAAATATTCATTTATTTTATCATTTATACTTCAGTAAAAATGTAGTTATATTACTCTGTAATTTAGTTATACTTTAATTTACTTATTCAAAATACAAAATTCATTCAATTTTAATCAGTTTCTCTATTCAAATTTATTCTTTTTAGGTTAAAGTAAAGGTCATGATGACTCCACCAACCTTTACTGATGACAGAAGCCACCCCGTCATCAAAGTACGTCAGGGGGCAACCGCCACAATCCGTTGCAAGGCTGCAGGACTTCCTGCCCCGACAGTCACATGGTTTTCCCCGACGCATCGTGCTATTCCACGGAGTTCAGGATCTGGTTTTTATTCGAAGCGGATTGTGGTGGTTTCGGATGGAACTCTGGAGGTGCGTCTGTCTCAAAAGATGGACACTGGAAACTATACATGTAGAGCAAGCAACTCAGCCGGGGAAAGGAGCATTGTGGTGGGCCTGGAGGTGGAGGTTCCTCACTATGGACTGAGTAGCCACATGGGAGGAAGAGGTTGGAGTCCTAGCAATGGGCCTGGCATTGGTCATAACAGTAGATCAGGGGAAAGCATTAATAACGCAGGGATAAGCCAGTATGGATTCAGCAATGGAGACACAAGCAAGCTTGATAGCAATAACAGCAGCAATAATGGTTATAGTGATCATAATGGCAGGATAAGAAACATTGTACCAAATGCTGGAGCCAACATAGCGATCAGTGGCTTTAATCCTGCCCTTAGGAGTGATGGTGGAGATGGATTGAACAAGCCTGTGAGTGGAATCACAACACGACTTGGTAGCAGTGGAATCAGCGTCGGGGTGAGTGTGGCCAGGAATATTGGCATTAAAGCAGATAACACTAGAACAAATCAAAATGGACCTGGCAGTATGAGTAATAGTAATAGTGTAAGCAACACTCACAACACAGTTAGAGGAGAAAGTGTAGAAAGGAATCCTGGGACTAATAATAATGAAGTAATTGCAGGAAAGGCTCGTGATGATGCTAACACCAGCAGAGACAATGGCAGGACAAGTGGTCCTAGAAATGTTGGAGTTTTTAGCAGCAGTGTGTCTAATAATGGAGATGGTACTGGCACACTCAGAGGAAATATCTTAAGTAGGAGTAGCAGTAGTAGTAGTATTGGTATAGCTGATAGTAATACAGGTACTAAAAACTCTACGAATGCAGCTGTGGATGTGGTAACGACAGTAAAGCAGCGAGCGGTGAGGGGCCAAAATGTTCTTTTGCCATGCCCCTCGTCTGGTTCCCCTCCTCCTCGTCTCGCCTGGCTTTTACCTGGTAATGGTGTGTTGCCAGCTCCTTACTACGGCAGTCGACTCACCGTGTACCGAAATGGCTCCTTGGAGCTGCGAGGAGTGAGAGTGAGTGATGGTGGAACCTTGGTATGTGTGGTTAGAGGTGAGAGGGGACAGGCGAGGATAGAGGTGGAGCTGGAGGTCTCTGTGCCACAGGAGGAGGCCAGATCCCCACACAGGGGACCGGCTTCGGAAAGGCCTGTGCAGGAGAACGCTGGTTTAATTGAGCCGCCTCGCTCAGGAGCCTCAGTGGATTCAGCTCAATCCTTAAACTCGAGGCAACAGTTGCCTGAGAAGTTTCATCCAAGAATCTCAGTCACTCAAAAGCCTCTACACAGAGCCCAGTCTTTACCTGCTGCACCTCATCCAGTTGGCCCTCCACCCCGCTCAACTAGTCCCATCCCAGCGCCAGCAGTGAGCACCAGAACAGCTCCCTCGGTGAGCATCATTAATGGGGAGACCCTTCGCCTGCCTTGCCTCGCTTCTCACAGCCATGGATACACCCAGGGATCTCTCTCATGGGCCATGCCCGGTGGCGAGGTGGTGTCCCGGGGTGAGAGCGGTGAGTCAGGCCGATACCTGGTCCAAGCAGATGGAACACTAACAGTGCGACAGGCCTCCGTGTATGACCGTGGCACCTATACCTGCAGATCCACCAGTAGCGACTCCTCCTCAGTTACAATCCTAACGGTTCCTGTCATCGTCATAGCCTACCCCCCACGCATCACAGCAGGCCCTTCACCTGTGAGCTACACACGACCCGGGGTTGCTGTAGAGCTGCCTTGCCTGACGATAGCAACACCTCGGGCGACCGTGACCTGGGAAACACCAGACCTGACACAGCTAAAGGTGATGGGTCACGCTCGGATCTATGGCAACTACTATCTTAGTCCTCAGGGTTCCTTGGTGATACAAAACCCAACAAGTAGGGACACAGGATTTTACAGATGCACAGCCAGAAATGTAATAGGGGTGGACACCAAGACGACCTACCTGCATGTTATATAACGGGTCGAAGCAAACACACACAAACACGCACGCACGCACGCACACACACACATACACACACACACACACACACACACACACACACATGCAGCAGAAGACAGAGACACAACCAGTCTTTTGTACTGGTGAATGAATTTCTCTGCTGTAGACACTACAGCTGTTAATACTGTATGTGTCTCACATGCCCAAAGGAACTGCAAAGCTCCGTTCAGGAGATACTGTTGAATCTCAGAAAAGACACATAATAATGATAATAATAATAATAATATTAATAATACTATTCAAATATTTGTCTTATGTATGTATTTGAAATCTATGACCTTGTTTTCAATACTGTATTTTGTTTTTATATCAGGAGTTGCAAGATTCTCTGCAGATACAGCATCATGCTTTTTTCTCGTCATAAACAATTAATGTGTGTTTAGGGAGGGTTGTGTTATGTAGCTGGTGGTGCAACATTACCTGTTATCAGCCTCAGTGGCTTAAATCTCATTCAGAAGCGGTGACCGAAAAAGTTGAAAAAATACTCCACATATTTAAATTTCAGTGGGTAAAGAGAGCTAAATATTTTTGTAACACTGGTTTTGTTTCCCTGCCTTGTTTTAAAATTTAGCTCAAGGATTCACCTTGTAGGAAGGATTATAAATCATTTTCACATCTTTGCGAATGTAAAACAATTCAAAAGTTAAGTGTTGCTGAACCAAAAACATGTTGGTGAGGATGAAATGTTGCAAATTGGGCTTCATTCACCAAAATACTTTTTCGATTTAAAAGTCCAAAATTGATATATACCTTATTAACCATTGAAAAAGTATTTGTAATTTCTTCACATTTATAAACTACATAATAGAAAAGGGATGGATTTTGTTGTTGTGGGTGTATTTACAGCAAACAGTAACTTAAATTGGCAGCAGTATTTGCATTATACTGCCTACAAGTTACATTGAATGTGTAAAATATGTGATAGAGGGCCTCAGCATTATGATCTATCCAAACACTATCTTCTTCAGGACTTTTTGAAACCTTTAAACATTTCAAACCTTCACAAAAATTTTTCTTCCACCATTGAGTGTATCTCACAGTATCACTGGGGCAGAATGAGACACAGTACAAGGCATTTGTATTACTAGTCAGTTCTTTGAAGAGAGATCCTCATGATTATTTTGATTAAAGATTGTATAAATGTACGTGTGGTTCAGAAGCCTGCCCTTAGCTTGTGCACAAAGCCAGCAGCTTATAGTTATTCTGTTTCCTCTCTCCTTTGATGCTTTCATTTTGTCCTTAAATTATTTGTTTTGTAAAGACTCTGTTGTATGACGCCAGCGTTTTGTCATGAAGGGGGGGCTTATTAAATATTATGACATGTGTTTGATGTCTCACTAGTCACAGTGAATGCGTTCTATATTTTGAACAGTTTCATTTTATAAATAAAAAATGGAAAAATAGCTGAAAGTGTTTACTCCATGAAATGTCAACAAGCTGAAGCACAGTTTTGTTCAGAAATACGGGGCAGATACAAAGTGTGTGCTTGTAGAGTCAGAGTGAGAAAAGAAAACACATAGTGTGAGTGCAAGTGCGAGGAACGGAACTTTTCCTTGTGTATATTATGAGAACAGAAACTCCTTATCCCCCAGCTTCGCTGTCAAACCAGGAAATGGGGTCTTAACTGCAGATGAGACACATGTTGATGACATCATAGTGCTGTCCCTGGGAAATTGCAATAAAAGTCAGGGTGACTCCACGCACCACCCTGTACTCATACCTGCCAAGCATCGTTTATTATGTGTATTCTGTTTCCACTAAATACTAATTAGAGCAGTGCTTTAATGCCTGGTCCAAAAACTGCTTTGGTCTCTAAATTTCCCCCATTCATGACAACAGACCAAAAGTTTGGACACACCTTCTCATTCATTTTTTCGGACTGACTGACCTTAATTTCTTAAACTAATGATGGCCACTCGTTTTTCTTTACTTAGCTGCTTTTTTGTTGCCATAATACAAATTCTAACAGTCTATTCAGTGGGACTATCAGCTGTGTATCCACCTGACTTCTGCACAACACAACTGATGGTCCTGACCCCATTTATAGGGCAAGAAATCCCACTTATTGAACCTGACACGGCACACCTGGGAAGTAAAAACCACTTCAGGTGACTACCTCTTGAAGCTGATGAAGAGAATGCAGAGTGTGTACAAAGCAGTAATCAGAGCAAAAGGTGGCTACTCTGAAGAAACTAGAATATAAGGCGTATTTTCAGTTGTTTTACAATTTTTTGTTAAGTACATATTTCCACATGTGTTAATTCATAGTTTTGATGCCTTCAGTGTGAATATACAATGTCAATAGTCATGAAAAGAAAGGAAACTCATTGAATGAGAAGGTGTGTCCAAACTATATATATATATCTATATACTGTATATATAGATATATATATAGATATATATATACAACTCACCTATTTAAATTATATGAAGGCCTAAAGCTATGCATAATTAAGGGCTTCCATCCACGCTTTACCTCTTCGCCCATTTTTGGAGTAGGATCAGGCGGCGACAGGCACTGCTAAGATGGATGGGTCACGGAGACTACATCCATATTTTATAAAGACTTTGGAAAAATGTGGTAAAAATACTGCATGAATGTTTTCTGAGCTGCCAGTAGAGACGTCACACCATGCGTACTGTTAACCACGCTCCTTAGGCTGTTTTCACTTTTCCCAGCTGTGGACTGCTGCTTTCCATTTTGCAAGTGTCAATCAACAACAATATTTGAATTTCTATATATAATATTTTCCTGTTTTGTGGTAAGAACATAGAGCACAGAGCACTCTTAACACAGTTAGAATTAGAAAGCAATAAATGCAACTTGAGCACAGCCCTTGAGACTAAGACGAGGTTGAATTAACACCTAAATGAACACAGTCAGTCTAAACTGTCTAATGGCATTAATCAAACCTCGTAATGAGTTATTGAATGACTGAAATCTTAAAAAAACAAACAAATAAAAAATGGCAGTTTATTGATGTGACGTTGCTCACAGATCAAAGGCAGTGTTAATTAAAATCACTGCAATGCACCACCTATTCATTTGTGCAGTTTAGGTTTGTTAGTATATGGTGGGAAAAATAGTGCAGAGGAGCAACATGAGAGTTCTGTTTTGTCCTCAATGAAGGCGGTTGTTTTCTGTGAAGACTTTTTATGTTTTGAATTACCTCTTTTACAGTGTTGGAGCATTTCCATGCATTGTGGCACACTGATTTTATGGTTGCATGTCTGTGATCCCTTTTGAGCAAAAACATTATTTATAATTGTCTTTGGCGGAATTGCAAATTTACAAGCATATAACTGACTAATAAAGAGCATCACATGGACATTTTGGCATCTATTTCGCCTTTGATTCAGCCATTGATATGAAGAGAATTGCTGAATGGTTAAAATGGCTGCAAATGTGTAACAATAGCTTACAAAAACTCATAGATGATGACTAATCTGATTAAGTTAATCAACTACAATTCGGCTGATGATCACAAGTTAGCACACCTTTTCATTTATTCTATTATGATATTATGCTATGACACTATTACGCTACAATCCATAAATAGTGCATCAGCCCTGTCACTGTCATGATTAATGATAAAGCCATCATTCATGGTGAATAATGCTTTAATACGTTAGAACATAGAAAAATTAAATAATACATGAAAAGGAGTCTAGCAACACGCTTCAGAGACATTATTGATAAATTACCAGCGCTCTACCTGCAACTCAACTGCACACTTTGTAATACAAAACATTCTTTGTTGCTACATCTGCTCATATTTTATTCACATCAGAGGTGTCATCACAGTTTAGTCATGCCAGCTAAATTTGGTTTATCAGCGAGACACATGTCACGGTACACCCAGCTGTTATGTTTGTATCGGAGTGACCACAAAAACAGATAGTCATCTGGTTTAGTGTGTGCTGATTTGTTCTGTGTGTTTAAATAGAACACAGGCAGTGCAACTTCTTATAATTTTACTGAGTAAAACTGGAGGCCTTTTCTTGAGAATCCCATTATAGTTTGCAGTGAACCACGTGCATTCAGGTGGAAGATTTATTTCAAAATGTACTCTGCTAATGATTATCAGCTAAAGTTGTCATCAGTAACGCAATCATTACATTACTCAAGTTCAGTGTTGTATTTTGAACCATGAATGTATTCCAACGCCCACTGAGAGGTCATTACTTTTATATCTTTAATGTTGCATTAGAACAACAATACACTTTGGGGTGAAAAAGACATTTTGCTGTGACGCTTCATTAGGTTCACCCATCATGAATGGGTTTTTTCCAATGTATTTTTTTTTCATTTTGCTTCTCTAATGGAAATATTAATGGTATGAAAATATGAAAAGAGTCTGAAATCTTTCATTTCACAGTAATAATGATTATATAAGTGGAAATAATTGGAAAATTATTCCTGCATGGAAGAGCACTTGGGAAAGCATCACTTTGCACATGACAACTTCCCCCTATAGCTTCAGACACATGAATGGTTTATTTTTTAAATTACATCAACTCTAATACATCAGCTCAAACAAACGTAATGTTAAATGCAAATTTCACTGTATCAACACCTATCATCTGTTATTTCCCTTGTGTAAATTAGTGCCTGTCTGCTTAAAATAACACATTCAAATATAGATTCTCCCTTAAAGGTATGACTCACTTCCCCTTACATTTATCAAGACAGCAGGATGATTATTTCACTTCGATGCATATGATCAACCTGTGCAGTAATGAGCAGATGGAAAAAGAGATATTAAGCTGGAGTGTGTGGGCGGTAGGAGGACTGCAGCAATTATCTGTATCATGACTTCTATGTCGTAACAGAGGCTTCAATCATCTGTTGTCATTTAGATTTCTTAGATGTGACTAAATGGGAACACAGATGGTGACAACAGGCAAGTTGCAACATGAGCCACATACAGCACTGTACGCAAAGCACATATTAAGTACACTCTACACAAAAAATGTGTACCATCTCTGTCAGCAACACACACTCAAAACACATCTCATTTCACATACCTCACACAGTGATATCACCACTCACAACAGGCTGTGTTTACATTAGCGCTTAAACCCATTAGCAGCTCATGTTAGCGTTAAAAGGAAAAGACTTTATTCAAGGTCAGTTTCATTAGCAATGTGTTTTTGTTTGAGTTGAAATAAAATCCTTAAGAAGACTGACCGAAAAAACATGCTGAGGAAAGATGGACTGTGTCTTCATTGCATAGGCCACCTTCTGAGCTTTTTTTTTTTTTTGAGAAGCTTCATAATAGAGCAGGAAAAATATGATTAAGAATGTTCTGATAGTAATATATCACTGTTTAGAATTCCAGCTGAGGAATAATTTGTCCAGCCAAGCCCATAATAACAACAGCTCTGCACAATGGAAAAATTGTGTTTGACTAATATTTAAATACTTACTGAAGCATGTTAAATGTTTGATGAGCTTGTCTCTGCTTCTTATGTGTGTTATCAAAACAGTGTATCTGTGTTGATTCAGTGCCCCAGTTACTCTACTGTTTATGCTTAAATTGCGTCTTATCCTTAAGAGGGAATGTTTTGGTCAGTCAGATTTTAAATAAATTACTTTCACTTGTAAAGGCTGCCACCCCAGGCTGTGGCTATGTGATTTTGTGATTAGTTAACAACGAGGTGCAGCCAGAAACTACTTGCAGCCAATCAGAAACACAGTCCTGTGACTCCTGACATGTTGACCTATGATACAAAGAATGCAATTACAAGAGAAAAATGTAATTATTGTGGTAAGAGGCACTTCGCTGCTGCTTGGTGTGTTTCCGGTGTAAAGGGCTCATTCTAAGATAATACAGTTATTATATTCAGGTGATTATACACAGAATAAATCCTACTTAATAATACTTCATTCCATTTCTGCCAATAGATCCTCCTAAAACATACACCCTGAACCCAAAGGTTTGAGTACTTCTCCCACAACTGCAAACAATTCAATCAAAACCAGAGCTAAGATAAGTTCAGTATCACTGAGTTCAACACGGTTCATGTCAGCATTAATATGAACTGCAGTGAGAGTCAGTGACCTCAGTGTCACGTCTTTACACCAGGGGAGACAAACGGTTACAGTATCCATCCGAAATACTGCTGAGAGTGGACTTTGGGTGTGTTACGGCACACAAAGCAGGTCAGCTGTGTGTGTGAGTGTGTGCGTTTGTGTGCATCTGCTGTGTATGTGAATTAAAAAAGTCAATACAAAAATGTGTGCGTGAGTGTCCGCCTGGTAGGGTGTGTTGGTCAGCTGTTAATGATGCTGTCATGTCAGGGAGTCTCCTTTCTCAGGAGAAAAGGCTGACTCATGGGCTTACTGGCTGGCCTACTTTTTTTACTGGGACTGGAATCTAGATCACTGAAGGACACGCACGCATGCAAGCACACACACACACACACACACACACACACACAGGAACTCAGTTACTGTGCAAAAGTTTCGACTTGCAAATCTTGTTTAGATGCAGAGAACAAAAGTCACATTTAAACCATGGATGACAGATGAAGATTCTTTGGTTACACAGCTGGCTTAAACAAAGCTGAAGCTGTAAGGTTTCAGCACCCCATAATGAGAGGACATGCTGTGTGTGTTTGACTTTATTGAGATATGCGCAGCTACAAAAGAGCCGTTTCAGCTGTTACATCTTTGATCTCAGTCTGTTTTTGATGAAGGCATCCCAAGGTAGTGACAGCTTAGCGCCACTCAATCACCAAACTTCAAATTGGTTGCTTAATTTGTTCTATTAATTCATTATTGCTTTATTTCTTTGCTCATGCACTCAAATCTAGACTCCCACCAGTCCAATGGATGAATACAAACCTGACCTGGAAACAAGACATACTAGGAAGTCTTAAAGCTGCACTATTCAAGATTTATTATTTAAAACCATGATCACTCAGCATGTAACATGAAATACAAAACACTCCATTATCCATTTGCAGATTTGTCCAAATCATTTTTGGAGTTATGCATGGGTATTAGAGGAGATAATGGCTTAATCATATCATGGCTTCATATGGCTATTCAACCTTCACTACTGGGACAGAGGTTTAGCACCACTGAGTGTTTTTCTGGTAAGTACACCATCTTGCAATGGGATACCAGCTGCGTTGTCAAATCAGGCCAGGGGCGTTAAGTGGTAGGGGCAATGGCCCCTACTCACTAACTCTGCCTTCATTTTGATCTCAACTAGAAACCTGTAAAGTTTTGTGACTGTATCTTGCACGGTTGTGACACCATCACAGAGAAAATCTGTCCACAGGCAGACAGACAGACATAAAAAACGATATCTGATGCACAGAGGTAATGTCCCAAAGATGTGCGCATAAAGATAGAGGGAGACTTTAATGTAATGTACTGTAGTGTCAATGGGGGTTGGGCGGGTAAACGTCTGTCAGTGAGGGTCCTGGACCTTGTTGATGAGTCCAGCTGCAGATGGAAAGAAACAGCAAGCTCAACTCAAGAAGCATTTTTTGGCCATCTGTAATCTACGTTCCTGTTAAATGATGGTGAAGACAATCTGGTTACCAGGTGTGGATCAGTGAAGGCAGTAAGCATTGGTGCTTTGCTTACTGAGTCATGTCGGGGTGGATTTAGGAAATCCAAGCCCTGTGAAAGATCTCAACAAAGATCCTCGCCAATAAAAAAAACAAATAAGGCAGATAGGAAGCCTTGGATTTATGGAGGGAAGGTTGCTTGGGAATATTGCAGAGGGAGTGTTTCTATTGTCGTTATAACTCAGTGATTTAGAAGAGAAACCCTAAAAAAACAGATTGAATAAAGTCAGTGTCACACTAGGACCTGGGCCTATTAAAACAAACCAATTCTTATGTTGTGGGAGAACCCTCAGAAACAAGCATGCAATGCAGTTTTGGGTTGATTAATGGCTACAGAACAGCTGATTTAGTAACTGAAAGTGTCATATTTTCAAAATGTGTCTTAACACAACGGGATGCATCATTCACACACACTCACACGAATTACACCGTGCAACATTTCCCTCTTTTTTCCCCATGTCTTTTTTGGGACAACAAGCGGAACACACACAACCACACAAACATGCACACGCACACACACACACACACACACACACACACACACACACAAACACGCACACGCACACGCACACGCACACGCACACGCACACGCACACGCACACGCACACACACACACACACACACACACACACACACACACACACACGCGCACACACACACACACACACACACACACACACACACACACACACCTATTTCACATATGACCCCTCCCATGCAAAACCCCCAACTGGACTACTCAAGTGGAGACACACACTCATGAGGTGGCAGAGATAATGAGACTCGCTCTACTATGTAGGAGTTGAGCTCGCCTTATGGAAAAGATTCAGTGAAGATAACAGGAATAAAAAGAAGGACTAAGCATGAATAAACAAACAAGTATGAAGAAGATTAACAAAGCCATACAATGTAAGTTTGCTATAGGGGAAATAAACATACACATAAGACTCTTAGGAGGGTGGTTAGATGATTCTTAAGCGGAAAAACAAGAATGTTGGAACAATCTTAACAGAAACAAGGTGGATTAGACAGATGGTTGTTATATAAATCGATAGATATTGTAATGAGCTGATGTACAGTATATGTGTTCAACCCTTTTAAACAAAGAAACAGACATATTAACATATTAAACCAAAACTAAATGAGATCAAGACAAAAATTTGCTCAGATTAATCCGGTTGTTGTCATTCACTGTTCCCACATAAAGTAAAACTGGCAAAAGTAATGGACAGCAATGTGGGTGTATTCCACATATCAAAGTGAGATGCCGTAGTATAAGATAGCTAATTTTCGCTTGGGGAGGCAGGTCAGGGTGGAGGAGGGGTCCCAAAAACATAGGACAGAAGTGTTTGTACTAGGCCAAATCGCAACCTTCTCTATAATCCTAACCAAGTCTTTTAGATACCTAACCCTAACCGTCACCTTTTGTTGCCTAAACTTAACCTGTCATGTAACAGTAGTTTTGGTGCCTGAACCTAACCGGCATATTTGTTTCCTTAACGTAACCATTGTGGTCCACTTCCGGTCACCTTTTAATGGCATTAAATAAATGTTGTGTGTAAATTTTCGTAAGATATCATATGAACCGTTTGATGAGAATACACTGAGATAATCAGACCTATTCTTCCTACTGAACTACACTGCCAATCATATCACTGCACAGAAGGAAGCGTATCTCATGGACACCAGGTTTGAGATGTAAACATTAATGGCATCCTCCTCAGCTGAGCTGTAATGCTTGCTAACTCAGGTCAGCTGCAGTAGTATCAGGTAGCTATTATCTTACTATTATTATTTTCTATAATGTAAGGAGATCTCTGATCAATAAGTGTTTGAATTAATGAAAAAAACTAACTCAAAAAGAGAAAGAGTAAAGGGAGGAGGCTTGAGACAAACAAAAGATAAGTGTAGAACTGTAGTGACAACAGTGACTTTAAGTGGCAAACTAACTGTATTGATTTATGAGTGTTTATTTGTCCGTGAATGGCGTCGCTGACAAATAGAGTTAAACAGTGCTCATCTGTGCTCTTGGTCCTCTGGAAATGATTACAGTGCTGATGTAATCCCCATCGAACAGAGAAAGAAAAATGTCAGAATGTAGACTACGAGACACAAAGGACAGAAAAGGAGGCAGCAAAAAAAAGGGCAGGGACAGAAAACTCTAGTCCTGAGAACTGAAGGTGGGTGAAGACGAAGTGAAAGGATAGCACGGTGGAGGAGCAGGAAGAGATAGAGCGAGGGAGGGGAAGGGATGGAGAGACATCTGTTTTGTGTCAGGGACAGGTTACAGGCTGATAGCGGGGCTAAGAGAGAGGAAAAATGAATGAGAGAGACAAGAGGGGGAAAAGAGACCGACTAAAAGAGTGTGGAAAACATTACAGAGATAGAAGTGACTAATTGGAAGAGACAGGCATTATCATACGCTGGAGAACTCTGAGGGCATGTCTCATTCTCTCTCTCTCTCTGTCTCTCTCTCATTCTCTCTCTCTCTCTCTCTCTCTCTCTCTCTCTCTCTCTCTCTTTCTCTCTCTCTGGGTGTGGGTGTGTCTACTCCAAATGTATTTCTGGATGTGTGTGTACTCATGTGAGTAAGCTGGTTCTAGTGTTGTACCTCATTAGGGAGGATATTTCTGCACACAATTTGTTTTAAGTGTGTGTATGTGTTTGTGTAAGAAAGAGAGAGTGAGAGAGATGGAAGAGCCAGATAAAAAAACAGACAGATAAGAGAAAGACTAAGAAAAGAATATCTACGAGGAGAGGAAACCATAATAAAAGATGAAAGGAAAGCTCGATGTGGGAGCAATAAAAGACACCATGACACAGAGAGAGCTGGTTAGTATCGGGAAGCCATAATAATACGGTCTCAGGGAGACTACCAGAAAGTGTGTTTGCGCTTTTACGGTCCCATTTCCCTGCAGAAACCTCATGTCTCCAGTTCTGCCTTTTGAACCCTCCTAACACAAGGGGAGAAATACCAGACTGCTGGGAATTAAAAAATACATTCAGCTGTCATGAAATCAAAGAAAAAGTCGACAGGTTTTCTTTTTTTTTTTTTTCTGAGGACACAGACACGTTTTCTAAAGATGGCTTTTTATATGGTGTTGTAACATGTCAAATACTTACCCTGTAATCCCCCCTATAAATTCACTGTATAAACTTTTATGCGAACACATCTGTACCATTTTCATTTTTAGCTTAAGTGTGATGGTGCAGCTGTGAAAATTAGGTTTCTTAAAAAACAATAAAGCCGAGTGACTCTGGTGAAAGCCCAGACACAGTAATTATGCTCTTCTCCTCTGAGAGACGAGAAAGGAGGTCTCGCTAATGTAATCTCAATTTTATCTTCTTCGGGGGCAGGAAAAAAAGAAGGGAGAGAAACAGAATGAAAGAATGAGGAAAAAGAAGAGAAAGAACATCGACTTGAGAATTAGAAAGACAGGGACTGCCATTTCAGACTCACGATAAAGGCAGGATAATATCAGTCCCCAGTTATGCAGATGTCTTCTTATTCCCTAGTTTCTGTTGCAGACTGCATTTATATTATAGTCATTGAAGCAATTCTCCTCTCTGCACAATGTTTTAGAGAGAGCATCAGATATACTAAATATACCCTCACCCCCTTATGTCTGTTCTGTCTTAAATGGTACAATACTTTTACATCATTAGCACTAAGCTGACAGTCTCTTCTGCAGTGACTTGCAGAAAAGTATTGACTTATTGATCTTATGGCACATATAGCAGAATATAGCAAAGGCAGCTTGCAACCGGAGCTGAATCCAGAGAATGATTTGCAGTGTACCATTCGTCTGCACAGTATATAACTGAAGATGCTCAAATACAGGTCAGATTTTAATTTCTGAAATAAGAAGGGTGAAACGAAAGATATTGAAAGTGGCTACTTGTGAGGAGCATTTTCTGGACTCGATTAAAACTGTAGATTAAGAGTTGAGTGATAGATTAAGAGTTGTATGAGCATGCATATGGCTGCGTGTGAATCTGTGTAAGAGCATGATCCTCATATGTCCCATAATCCATTGGATCTGTGATCTTTGTTTTGGTCATCTGTGTTTCTTTAATGTATATTTTAACAAGTGTGGAATGTGTATATTATTATATGATATTAAAACAAAACAAAACAATCTGCTGTACATATAAAAATCATTTCCCCGATTATGTGCATAGGAATTAATTTAATCTCTGACACAGAAACAATCACAACATCAAAACAGAACACGTTCAAGATCAGTTTATAGATGCAAACAAGCCCTGACTCGTTTCTGACCGGGTCCCATGGCCTTCTTTCACAAAATCACAGTCTCACAGGCATCTGACAGACAGGCTCCTATTTGAATCAGTTGATGTTTATGCAGACAGCGAACAGCTCAAGTTTACCTTGAGCTATACATGCGTAACCCCCAGAACTATATTTTGCGCTTCAAGTCTATTTTCTTCCATTTTCTGCACACACTACAGATTGTGTGTTTGGTGCTGCATATACGTGGGTGACCTACTCTAAATATTGTGCGTAGATGGCAAATGGACCTTTTAGTCTTCCGACCCCTCAAGGTACTTTTACAATACTTTCCGCGTTCAACCTTTCACACACATATCCGTACATGGGCCACCTGCTCATCAGGATTTGATCTAATCATTCAAATGCACATTCACACCCCAAGGACACTTGGACGTGCAAACTGGAGAAGCTGGGGATCGAACTGCTGATATTCCGATTAGTGCTGCTCCACCCCCTGAACCACAGGTGTGTTATTGTGCCTGGATGCATCCTGTAAAGTAGAGCTGAGGCTGATAGAAATATCAATAGTTTTGGAGGTATTTGGTTATAAACCACAGTAATCAATGACATTTTGACCTGGTTGTAGTGAAAAGTTTAAGGAAAACCAAAAATGACACACAAAGAGCAAACCAAAAATGTCAACCTCATGGTGGCACTAGAGGAAAAGTCAGTAGGATTTAATGGTCTGGGGAAAAGGGATCGACCCCACTCAGATATTGTCAGTCCAATCAAACATGGCTGTTCAACATGAACTGTTCTTTGGTTGACAGCAACAGTCACATAATATAGTAAATATACCAAGTAAGCCCTCCAAGCTAATGCATGCCAAGTACCCTAACGATGGATGGATTTTGCCAACACTAGATATAAAACAAAAAGTCAGGTAATAAATCGTATGAAGTTGCTGTGAGCTGTAAATACACCACTTCTAAGCAGAAGGCAGAAGATTTATTCATTATCATCAATAATTCATAAACTTTAACCCCCAATAAAGTAAAAGCTAGCCTGATACAAAATAATTCAACCCCCAGTGTTGTCATGGAGATATAACTTAAACATACAGACTAGAATGTTTTTTGTACCAGGCTTTAAATAGGTCTAATTATGGTGTGAAAACGAACCATTTAACATGGGGGTAAATGAGAAACTGCTCTATTATGAAACATGCCCCTAGTGGCCACTTGGTGAACTGCAATTTTTGGCACTTCTGTAGTTGATCAACCTAGAAATCGCTGTGTTTAGGGCTTGCTAGATCCACATGACTACTGTAGCATGGCCTAAAACATTTACAAGTACTAGATCTACATTAGATCAACAGATACAAGTCGTCTACATGAGTGTAAAAACATGCTCACTGCACTGAGGCAGTCAAAGACATAATCATATCAACGTGTCTCTGCGCCTAGTTGTGTGTGCATGGGGTTTTGTAAATGCATTTGTGTGTGTGCTTAATAAATAAGTGTTAGGATGTATTCAAGCATGCATAGTGTGTGTGTGCATGTCACTCTGTGATTATGTCTATTGGGAGATTAATCTGAGCACATCTACATTTCCCATAGACCCTGTGTGTGTGTGTGTGTGTGTGTGTGTGTGTGTGTGTGTGTGTGTGTGTGTGTGTGTGTGTGTGTGTGTGTGTATGTGCATGGGCGACTACAGGCAGGCAATGCCATCAGAGATTTAACAGGAGAGGTTTTTGAGTCAGCAGACCCGAGGCCTTCTGACTCAACTCGCGACTGGTGGGTGGTGTTTGTGTGTGTGTGATGTTTATGCATGTGTGTGTAATCAGTCGTGTGTGAAAGAGCCACAGTTGTGTCCAACATGTGATTACGTGAAAGGGCAAAGGATGATGCTGATGATGTGAAAGTGAATGTGTTAAATGATGTCAGAATTTCTCATCTTTCTCACTCCAGACACACCACGCAGTGAAAGCCCTAAACCTAATCTCAGTTATGTAAATACAAACTTAAATTCAGAGGATTTTATACAAATCTGATGCAAACCATGTGCACTCGGACAGGTTCATCTGATGATCATGATTTGCTGCCAAACTGTAATCATGAGCTAAACATTTCCATAAATTCTAACTTATCTTACCTAACCCAAACAACAGGAAGTTTATGTTACAAATAAGTCATGTCAAGATGCTTTTGCAGATCCAAATAATGGGGCTTTTTGCAGAGTAAAATATACCTCTGTTAGAGCATCACACACATATACTGTACATGACAGAGATTAAGGACAGATGAGAAAGAGAACGGAGAGAAGCTATGGAGCAAAAAAGAAGAATCAACTTAACGAAGCATCACTGAACAAACTAACAAATGAACAGCAGATAGAAAGCAAGACCGACATACAGTTAAAGAGAGGGAGAGGGATGAGAGAGGGGATAAAGACCAAAAAGACGAAGAAGGAGATGAAATATCCCCCGAAGCACTCGGTTCATATTTAGACAGACAGACAGATGAGTCAGCCTGCCAGTGCCAACTACCAAACTGATTCAGATTCACTGGCTGCTGCCGACTTCAATATGCTTGCACACATCAAGCGTTCCTAAACATTTCAAGTTGGGAAAATTCACAACATATATTCTTGCCTGAGGGTCTACTTTAACACAGAATTCACCCTTTAACTTTTGACAGTGGTCCCAACAATGACTCTCTTCATGTGTTTTTTTAGTAGAAACCTTGAAGTCTTGAAATAAGGCAGGTTAAACCACTAGTACCCTAACATTGTGGCTCTTTTGGGACAAGTTGTTGTACTGCATATGTTGATGCGTCTATTGTAAAAATGAGATATTACCCTTACAACGAGAAACAGAAAAAGCATGATGGCTTTTTTCACCACACCTCTTAGTTGCAACATGACTGCAAAGAGCTCTATTGTTCAGACTATTCCCCAGGCCGTTTCTGCAATCTGTTGTTGTGACAATTGAGCAATAGCAAAATCTTCTCTCCGGTCTTGTGGGCCGTCGCACACACTGTCAGTTATTTTCAACTGAAAAATGAGAGGTGAAATATAAAAAGATCCAATCATGAATATTCCTTATACTTCTTCTCTGAAAGGCACTAAAGTGGTGGTGCTGGTGGTGGGGGGACTCAGGTGACAAAAAAATGAACCTTAACTAAACTACTGTGCGGTTCCTTTATTTTAGTGAAAAACTAAAATAAAGGAGGCGGGCAGGCTCATCACACAGGGTCTTTCCCAGGGCCAGTTCAATTACATGTAACATCAGTTATCAATTATGTTATATAGCAGAAAAGGCAATCACAAACACATGTACTCTACATATATATATATATATATATATATATATATATATATATATATATATATATATCCTATATATATACTTTTCTCTAAGAAATACTGTATAAGATCACATCGCAAAATACCGCAGGGCATTCTTTTTTTGTATGTGATGTTGCATTACATAACTTTGAATGGTAATCCAATATTGACTCTTAACTTTTCTAGCCACACCCTAGCGCCATGGTGCCATGTGTTTTTAATCATCTGGTAATGACAAGAACACCTGTGTTGACATCACTGGAGTAGTGTGGTCAGAGGTGCAACATGTCTGAGTGTTTGGGCCCACAGAAAACAGTGCTGTGGCAGTTATCTGCCCAATATGGTTCAGTGATGGAGTGGGAGAGAGTGAGAGAGAAATAACCTGTCCAAAATAAAAAACAAATTTCTGGAAATGCAATACCATAACATTTGACAACTTCTAATTTCAAGAGTTGTGTGGTATGTTTGGGGTCTCCTTGCCAGACACTTTATTTTATTTGCATCAGTTTTCACATTGTCGCTATAACGGCTTAAGGAGTGAGCACCATTGCCATACTCCACCCTGATGAAGTGAAGTTAGTTCGAAAGAGGATGACAGATCACAGTGACGCCACCCTTATGTGCCCAACTATTTGTGTTCAATTTCTCCATGCTGTCATCAAGGGTATCATTACTAAAAGGGTCTGTAATAACTTTAAAACGGATTAAGCCAGTTAAACCCATTGCTCTGACAATACAGTCTGTTTATTTTGGGCATAAGTCAGTTGTATAAATTGGCAAAAAAAGGACATGTAGGTCCAAGAGAGCGACACTAAATCAAATACATGAGTGACATCTGGGCCCAAGGAACGTCATGGATATCAATTAATTGTTTTCTTGGTCCAGTGTTGTTCACGGTGAAAGGTGCTCTACTCGAAATACTGAAAAAAAGCGGGCAGGGATTGACTCCACACAGCTTTCACCCCAATATGTAAAACAATAAGTACATGTGCATGTGGCCAGACTGTCTGTCACAATAAGCAACAGAAAAGCTCAGATTACAACACACACAGAGGGAGAGGGACTTCATTCTAAGCTCAGGACGCCATTACTCCACTATATCTTTACATAGAAAATAGTTTTTTGCTGTTCTGAATCTCGAGTATACCGTACTCCCTTTAAAAAAGTCCCTCCTCAAGAGTTGTTCAAGCTCACTCTTGCTGTTAGTTTGCAGAGAACTCTACCCCGAGGTGTTCAAATCTAGGGTTACCATCTGGACACAACCCTTTACTGCTACTGTAAATACTCATTAGCTCACCAAATGCATACTGATCCGCAACTGACTCCGTTTTTAAGAAACATTTGCTTATGTCTACAGAGCCCACCTCATTTAGGAAATTGAGCCTTTCAAATTAAAAATGAAAAGTACTTATTCATGACCAGTTTTCAAAGATTTAGGTCTTCAATAAGAACCAATGGGGTTGGAAATAAGAGAGTAGAAATGTAGATTTTCTGCACCAAAATACGACCAGACATTTCTAAATGTTGTGGAACTGACAACAATGTGAGATCAAATAATGCTTCACAGGGCTCCAGACTGTGACCAAATGCTCACATTTTGACTGAATTCTACATCTGGTCGCGTATGTGCATGTTTAAAGAATCTTTGGCAGGCCAATGAGTGTGAGAAGGATAGGGAATTGATGCTATATAATCACTGCGGTCAAGTGAGCCATCATTCATTAGCTTTTACTGTATGTTGCATCTTTAAAAGTACACAATAAGATTTGACACTAAATTTGAAACACACACACACACACATACACACACACACACACACACACACACACACACACACACACACACACACACACACACACACACACACACACACACACACACACACACACACACACACAAACAAACACACACATTCCAACATGTCACCATCAGTCAGAAACAGGTGTGCTGTAATACTAAATCATCTCAGGAGACAAAAATGACCTACATATGTTTAATGATAGCAAAAGCATGACCTCACTCCTGCCACTCCCTTCATCTCTCTATTCTCTTTCTCTCTTTATCCTTATTCGTCTAATTTCTTTCTCTTGCTCAGTCATTTCCCCCAGTCCACGATTCGTCCACTTTGTGTCTTCTCACCCACTGCCTCGCCCTCGCTCATTACCACCATTTTCCTCCAAACGGAGTGACTCAGCATTTTCTTCTCTCCCATGTGTTTCTCACTCAGGTCATCACTCTCTCTCTCTGCAGAGAAGAAGTCACCCTTCTGACACCTTGTGTTTAACCCGTGCCTAGTATTTGGGTCGAAATTGACCTGTTTCCAGTTTTTACAAGAAAAATGGTACTTTTTTTTCTACCGGAAACTCAATAGCCTTAGCTTATTTTCTGTGATAAACATGTACAAAAAAGCCAATATATAATTGAGCACACATGCTACTATACCCCACACATTTACATCCTTCATAAGGTCTTCGGACATACAGAAACATGCCCACACACACAGACATGCGTGCACACACACACACACACACACAAACACACACACACACACACGCACATGCGCACCCGTGCAACTGAAGTAAAGACAAAATATGTTAATGGCTTATCAAGTAAAGTTTTATTTCAGACTTATATATATAATATCCCAGGTTCAATTTGACCCAAGTGATACCAGAGGGTCCCAAAAGACAATACAAAAGTTACAAGTTAAGTATAATATTGCAACGCTGTATGTTGTGCAAAGTTTGTAGTGTAGATATAATCACTGTAAGACAGACACAAAGTGTGTGTGTGTCTGCGTGTGTGTGTGTGTGTGTGTGTGTGTGTGTGTGTGTGTATGTGTGTGTGTATGGCAAAAGAAGAAGGAAAGGCCCCCGAACTGCACCCCATTTTACGCCTCTGGCCCAATTTGGCGATAGCCTCACAACTGTGCAAGATCCAGTCATGAAACTTTCCAGGTGTGTAGTTCAAAATGAGGGCTGAGTTCAAAGATGGTCATCATAAGATAGTGTCTAGTTTAATTTTGTCTCTGGTATTTGAGTTTTATTTTTCAAATGAATTTGGTTCCTTTGATTCCACACAAGCTGCAGTGTAGCAGGAAGCATTGCTTTGTCTCTTCATCCATGTCCTAACATTTAGTTTTTTTCTTCTCCTGGAGAGGCTTGATCTGAGAGAATATTTGCAGATGATGCCTTCATCTCTGTCTTTCTCAACTTTGGACAGAGCCCTCTCTAACTCTGCAACCGATTCCTGTCTGCACCGCTCCCTTTCTAAGACACAGATAATTCACTCATGTTTCTCTGTCTCCTCTTTCAATCTCAGAAGACGGTACGTTCGGTGCAGACTCATGTTTCCTGCATCTTTCCAGAGCATCAAAGGACTGCCTCTATGCGCTGGACTCCATTTGCTCATTGGATTTTCAGCTTCTCTCCGTGACTGTTTCCCCCTCTCAGGCTCTCATCATTTCTGTCCCTTCTTCGCTTCATCATCCATTTCTTTTTTCCAGAACCAGAGGGCCTCTCTCCATCTTGAGCTGTCTCTCTTCATCTCTCTCCTCCCTCCTCACATCAATATCCCTCAATCTCTCCTTCTCCCCGTAAACAGTGACCCTTCAGTCTGCTGTCGCTTCTCTGCCTCCAGACTCTTCGCCATCTCTCTCACTCTCCCTCTCCTGTGGGTAAACATGACCCATACTTCGATCATCCTCCTGTCATTTTGTCATTATTATGCCCCCTAACCCCCCTCTCCATCTCTTTACATGTCCCTTCTGCTCTCTGTCTCTCTCTGTCTCTCTCTGTCTCTCTCTCATCCCTCAGTTCATCTTCTCCTCTCCTCTTCTAATCTCTCCAGTGATGATGAATACTTCTATCAGTCTTCGGCCATCTCTCAAGAACGCCGCTTCCCCTTCTCACTCCTTCAATCTTTGGTGTCATCTCTCTTTCTTCTTCAAGATGAGATGTCCCTCTCCAAGCAGCCATCACTTCTCTCTGTCCCTTTTATTGTCCCTATACAGAATGACCCTGCACAGCCATGATTGGACTTGGCCCTCCAATTAATCCCAAAGGTCTTCGATAAGGTTGAGGTCTGTGCGGACCATGCGTGTTCCTGCACACCAAAATAGAGAAACGCTTCTTTCTTCACCTCACTGTGTGCACAGGTGCATGTGATGTTGAAACAGGAACATTATTTCCACAGAGTTGCACTATTGAACATTTTTATCTAAAATATAATCATATGATGCAGCATTAATATTTCTCTTTGTTGGAAATTAAGGGCTTAGCCTAAACCAGTGGTGGAAGAAATGCTCTGATCTTTTATTTAAATGAAAGTAGAAATATAGGCCTGAATATAAATACTCAAAAAGTAAAAAGCATTCATTGTGCACAATTGTGCATATCGGAATAATGGATTCCATTATACTGTTGGATTATAATTATTGATGCATCAATATGTGCATCACTTTAATGTAGCAGCTGGTAAAGGTGGGGCACATTTTAATTACTTTAGTGATAGGTCAACCCGTCCTCACACCATCTCTATAATCTGTATATGAATACAGCCACCACGGTTGCTGCTTTAAACACAGGAAACGTGGTTAACACCGTGAATTCAAACAAAACCACTTGGTTAAGGGCAGGAAAACATCGACGGAAGAGTTAAAATACGTGTGTTTGTAATGTAACTACGGTGACACACAGGACACAAACTGCGGTCTCATGGGTTAAAGTCCTGTGTTGGTTTGACCCAACCTGAATTTCTGCGTCTCTTTTCCACAGCCTTTCTTCTTGCTGCCCTTATACACACATTGTTGCTTGTTTTGTGAGACAGGAAGTTTCTCTCTGTCTCTTGGAGAGAGAAACTTTCTCAGCATTTCTCTCCAAAAAGTATCGTCTTCTACCTGCTGCCATTGTTTTGTTTTTTACTCAGGCTTTTTTTTATCCTCCAACCCTAGAGTTAGATCCGTAAGGTTTTGATCAGCGTCTTGCAATTATTTCCTCTCACTCACCCGTTCCTTCAGCCTGTCTCCTCCTATCCCAATCATACGGTATGATTTTGTTTTCCCTCAGTTCCACCACCTGTTCATCTCTCTTTCAATATCACCCTCATACAATTTGACAAGAATAATTTTGCTACATCCCTCTCTCTTTCTGTCTTTCCTGTAAAAAAAAAACCTAGACAGTTTTTGTTCAATTTGTCATCAGCCAGTCTGTATCGTGTTGGTCACACGTCAAGCACTTCTCCTACTGCTATGCCTCCATTCTCTGTTCCCTATTCCCACTATCATTCGTTCCATCACACATGATCACCCCTCCCTCCTTCACTGACCATCGCACCATGTTTCCATTATTTATTCCTACTCTGTGGCCTATCCCTCTGCTCCTTACCAGCCTGGACCCTGTCATTATGAGTTATGGAGGGGAATATCTGGTCCAATAGTTGTGAGTGCTTCAGAGTTCCTTAACCTGTTTTTACATGGCACAAAATGTCTACATTGAAAAATTTTGTCAGGAATTGGATGCTTTCATTGTTACCAAGATGGTTATTGTTTTCCTGTTGTATTGCTTTGTTTATTTGAATCTTTCAGGTAGACAACATGCCCCCATTGAGGTAATATAAAAATATGTGCATATTTGTGGTAAAAAATTGGTTTATCATCCTAAATACAACCTCTAATAGATTTTTTAGATTAGATTACTTTGAAATGGAAATCTATTAGCCTTTTTCTCCTGCAGCTGCTTTCAGTTCCTCCTCTATGATTCATTTCTATGATTACATTTATTCTGTCCCCCTTAAGTGAGCTTGTGCGAGTGTTAACCAGGTTTCCTTTTTTTTTTCGGTCTTTATGTCAAAACTTTTGTGCCTAAAACTTACATGATCACCCTCAGAGAGAATTCACTGAGGGTACCACATGAAACATGTGGTATTTTTTTTTAACATCGTGTCAGACCAAACTGATAATCTCAACAAATAAAGTCTCGGACAATAAAATGAAAAACACGGTGGCATCCTAGGTTTCATAACCACTGAGTAGAAAGGGTTAACATATATGTATGTAGTATACTAATTGGAGTAACTTGGCATTTTATTGCAGTTGTTCTTTTTTCTTGCCCCGAATCAAAGCGTGCCTCGGCAGAAAGCTGTTGCTCTTGAGGGCTAAACTGAACAACACATGTGTGAGCAAAATTCTATGATTTTAAGAGGACAGGAAGAGCAAGAGTGTGTATGTGTGTGTGTGTGTGTGTGTGTGTGTGTGTGTGTGTGTGTGTGTGTGTGTGTGTGTGTGTGTGTGTAATAGGTCACAATTGTCCAATTAGCCTAGTTATTTAGCTATCTGTTCCTCATGAAACCACACCTCCCTAAACACTTCCTGTCAGCAAAGAGGGGCTGAATGTTAAAGTCTGCAGTGGGGTAGTGTTTGTCGGTTTGTGACTGTGTGTGTGTGTAGTAATGACTGAACGTGTTTTGTTCGTCATTAGGAACATCTACTGTACATTACATGAGTGAGAAAATGTGTAATGATTGATTTTATTTGTACAATAAAAAATACAAAACACAACACCTGTGCTTGGCATGTGGATTTGTGCATTTTGTGGTTGGATTATATACGCACAGGAGTCCTTGTGTGTGAATGTGTGTATGCGTGCCGACATTGCCAGGTCGAATGCCCTGTTCTTTGTCTGAAGTTATGTCCCCTGTGAGGTGTAATTTTGACCATATGGTACACAACATGATACATAGTTACGCCACAGACACTGTAACCACAGTAAACACACAAACATGGTGCAGTACAACACCCTGCAGGTCTAAGGATCAAATTAAGAGCAAAGAACAGACATGCAGAGACTGAAAGTGGCTAAGAGTAAGTGAGAGTCATTGTGCATGCATCTGTGCATGTGTGTTTGTGTGTGTGTGCGTGTGTGTGTGCGTGTGTGTGTGTGTGTGTGTGTGTGTGTGTGTGTGTGTGTGTGTGTGTGTGTGTGTGTGTGCGTGTGCGTGTGCGTGTGCGTGTGCGTGTGCGTGTGCGTGTGTGTGTGTGTGTGTGTGTGTGCGTGTGTGTGTGCATAGTGAAAGTTCCCCAGCAGAGACCACATTTCATCCCCTGGAGCCTGCTGTATCTCGCACACATGTAATCTTGAAAATGCATGCACAAAATCGGCCTTCGCTGCACTGATATTCATGATATAAAAAAGCATAAAGCTACAGACTGCTCTCCTCTGTACTATGTCCTTAAATATAAATTAGACATATACTGTATATACTATACAGATACAACACAATCAAATCCGGTTGGCATTTATACCAGCATTTACACCTCCTGTTCTCTGAAAGCCTTATTTATTGACGAACATGACACACTACATCTCTTTCTCTCTCTCTCTCTCTCTCTCTCTCTCTCTCTCTCTCTCTCTCTCTCTCTCTCTCTCTCTCTCTCTCTTGGTATAGAGAGAGAGAGAGAGAGAGAGAGATAAAGAGAGAGAGAGAGATAGAGCAAGAAGGAGAAACTGATATATGAGCAATGATTGATGGAGCAATACTGGTCTTGGACTGGTAAGGAATGTTCAAATTTAATATTTGCTCTGCAGGAGCTTTGCATCTTTGAAATCTTTTCCCCATTAATGCATCAACTTTTTTAACATTGTGCTGTGTATTTCTCATTTAGCCCCCTGATCATGTGGCCCCAGACCTTTCAACCCACTGCAGACAATGTTAACTTTAATTTTGAGGAAATAATAAAAGGCATAAGCGGGCAAAGATGTGCGTGCTGCATTGGGCATAGACTGTAGATTGTAATGTTATGTGATGGCTTTACCACAGAGGTCATGTTGTGGCTTTAATAAAACCTCAGCTGAAAATAACAGTAATATGGCTACTGACTCGCCACAGAGACTCTGCCCTCATTTTCATGTATAGAAATAGGTTTTCTTTCTTCTTTCCTTCCCACACTTCCACAACCAAGACACAGCCACTATGTTTGTAAGTCTGCAGTTATCTTGTGAATCTTCTCTGTGCGACTACTGGGGATAAAAAATGGCACAGCGTGTGCTCCAGAGGTGGAGAGGTTGTTAGCGTATTTCACCATTTGAGTATTTTCAGCTATGACCAGACGCAAACCATTTACTAATTTTAATCCAGGTCCGTGTCATGGCAATGTGGCTATTTTGGGATGATGTGAAAGTGACTGCGGGGACTTCCGCCACGGACACAGGTCGGGTCAACACCGTTCATCTGAACACAATGCCCACATTGCCATGAGACAGACCTGGAATAAAATCAGCGAAATATATCTTAACAGGAACTACAGATAATTGGACCTAACATTAAAGTTCTTCATAATTTTTGAATTTTTTCACTTTCTTTTGCAGAAACTTGACTTGCAGCTAACTTGACTTGCTCTTAATCCCACTTTGCTCTACTTCTATTTCATTTAAACTGTTTGTGTTTTTAGGGGAAATTAACCCACTATTACTTGAAGAACTGTTTATCCGTCTACCTTGCACCTTTTTGCTGCATCTCCAGTCATACTGGAGGTTACCAGGTGGTCAGTAAACATGGCATATAGTAGGCTATTACGCTCTGTGCAGGTACCACACCAGGCAACCTCACTGTGACCAGTGGGGTTTACTACGAAGCTCGATTAGTGGGTTAGCGAGGTATGTTACGCTCAAAGCCTGGGTCAGCTCTCTTTAAGCATCACCATGGTAACTTATGCTTTCAACCAAACCTGGTCAGGAGGAGGTTTTCAGCTAAGACTTAGAGCTAAATGACTTAGACTTTTGTGTTGGATCGACTACTTAAAGCTAAGCTTCCAACCTCCATAAAGGTTCTCATCAAGGGTCTCTTATTGCTCAGTGTATATGTTTCACTGCGATCTTTGCCACGGGTACGTATTTGCATGCATGCAATTGGTGACGCTGAAAAATACAAGCAAAAATACGATGTGTTGTGCTATCCGCAGGATTGTAACTGCGCTCAATTCATTTCTCAATATGTTCCTGAAGTTTCGGAACTTTTTGCCCACTCAAACTGTCAAGGAAGGATTTTAAAGTGTTTGAGATAAAAGAAATCTCTGGCTCTGTGAGACAGTGGTAAAATGGAGGCAGCGTGTCAATCTTGTGATTCTGCATGCGGGTTCGTCTACCATGCGATGTGCGTTAATTTATCATTTAAAAAAATCCTATTCTTATGTCAGATGAAAAATGTATTAACTAAAGTTTATGAAATTATGGCCAGTGTGGTGGTACTTTTGCATTACCTGAAATGTAAAATAGTCAGGTTGGACATTGCCTTTGCAATTTTAAATCATCATCCCTCTATCGGGATTAATGGCAAACAATTCTGCATTTGGCGTAGATATTATTAGACAACATGCAGAATCTTTTCACTTACAGATTTACACGATCTGCTATTTTTTTGTTTACCAGCACGCCTCCCTAACCTTATGATGTGCAACTGATTTGCTCCTTGCTGTTATTATATTCCTGAACTGCTCATAGGAGTTCAGTGTAATGTTCTTCTCCTCTTTAGTGAAATATTCAGCCCTCAGTCTATCCAAAGATCCAAAGGGTGAGTCAAATGACGCGATAAGCACCCTTTTTATGAAAATGCGCATTGAAACTAAAGTAGATAAACTGGCTTGACAAATGAACTCTAAAGTGAGCTTCGTGGTACCATTTAACTCTGATTGCGAGTTTGTATTTGTTGATCCCGGTTATCCAAAGAATGCCTAGGTATGTCCAGCACACTTCGTCGCACACTGTGCACCCCACTGTTGTTCACCAAGGAATAAACAAATTATTTATTTTACTTTCTTGTGTATGAATAACACAAACTACATGTAACAGGGTGAAAATCATTTCTGAGCTTGAAAGCTGTGAGTGTGAGTATTTTTTTAATTTGGATTGAATCAGGTTAGCTGTTTCCCCCTGTTACCAATATTTATGCTAAGCGAGGCTAGGCACATTAATAAACATTAGTGTAAATATGCCAGCCTGGAGGCTAGTTTTCATCTGCAGTCCCTGGTGAGGCACAGAGTTGGCAGTCAAAAAATCAGATTTAAAACAACAGTCATGATGTAAAACACATCAGCTGCAGTGAAAGTGAATGACAGCGATAAGCAGAACAGCTGGAGTGCATACTTGGTAAAAAAGCACAGAAGCGAAGCAGCAGTTCAGAAGAAGTAATCAGAGCAGACAGAAGTGACTGGAGAAGATGGCAAAAGGTTACAATACCTGTTTGATGTCATTCGAAAAAACAGCACGAAAGTTGACTGAGAGAACAATTGTGTTGAAAGTGTGTATGTGAGTGTTTTTGACATTTAAATGGTAAGCATCACAATGATTTTTCATCATTAAAACTTATTGACAAGATAGAAAACTTCAACTTTTCCACAAAGATATTCCGCCACAGTTGACTGACAATGGTAATTTAAAATGACCTCACCACCCAAACTATAGGCACAAACCCACAACTAAATCAAAACAATGCAACAACAGCCCCTTAGCTATTACTGTTTGCATAACCTACTTATTAAGAGAGAGCCATTACCAGTGTGTTTATGCCTTTATTCAATATTCACATCTTTTCAAGCTGTATGTGTTTATGTATGTCAAATAGAGGGTTGTAAAAATGCTTTACGGCACCCCCCTGAGACACTGACCTTTACGGAGAGCCACTGATCTGTTCAAAACATGATATACTGTGCGCATGAGCATGTGTGTGTATTTACCTCTGTGCACACATGCATGTTGCTATGTGGTTACATGTGCACATGGTTGTGAATTGATGTACAGCCATTCTATCCCACCAGCCATCATTAACTTTGACATACAGCCAAATGTCGTTATGTATGGTCGACTGCATGATTTACTGTTAGAGATATAATGGAGTGGCTACTGTAATGAACTTGCTGAGTGTTTGATGTACGGGACTCTGCTGAAGGGAGAGAGGTAAATACTACGACCGTGATGGCAACAATTACAGTGATTATGGTGATGAAATTCCCCTCCTCACTTGCAGATGCGGTTGAAATTTCTGGAGAGAGAGGAGGAAGAAGGGAAAAGCAACAAGGAGGACATGGATCAAAGCAGTTTGAGGAGATGGAGGAAGAGGAAACAGAGGAGGGAAGGAAGGAGAACAATTGTGAGCTAGCAAATGTTGATGTTTTGACAGCCAGCCACTGCTGGAGGGAGATGAGCGCAAGAGCTGATGATGACATTCAACGATGATGGCACTGATGATGGAGACGTTCACACAGTCTTCAAAAAGTCTTTTATTAATGGGTCAACCCTGCCTCAGTGTCTTTGAGCAATGCTGCTCTGCAGCTGACCTTGCGCTCTGACATTCCTGAAGGGGAGTGAATCAAAGGAAACTGCCCTTTCTGAGATAAAAAAAAGTGTCATATTATCACCAAAACAATTTGGATGAAAAGGAAGTGAAGGTAGAAAGGACGAGGGAGATTTTTTTTTTTAACGTAGAATCAAGAAAAGGAGAAAAAAGGGAAATGGTTCAGAATGGTTGGAGTTAATTTTCTGATCAAGCTAAAAACAAACCAAAATGCACAATGGGATTCCATTTCTAACCTCCGGCTAATCACTACTCAAAATGTTATGTGCTTCACTCATGTTGATGTGCAGTATTTGTGAACCCAAAGATGATGAATCCTTTTGTTTTGCTCTTTTATTTAGGCATAATTCATTCCACACGGCACGGGAGCCCAGAGTGACAGAACTGAGCTGAAATTTCACCCATAAACCCCCACACCCCTCCTCTCTCCCTCCCTCTCTCATACAAACACACAGCGGAGCCAACTATTGTCCAAACACAGCCTGACACTGCCCTCTTATGGCACACAGTCTTGAAACTACTTTTCCTTTTGAAATATTGACTGAAGCAGATCTATGAAAGAAAAACTCACAAGTATTACATCAGGTCATCAACTTTACATCAGTATGGCTGTAACTGTGACTTGTTCAGAAACAAAGGGCACGGAGACATCTACTGTAGCGGGAACACAGAGGTGGTTTTGAGTATTTCGCCAGGTGTTATATGTCTGTCTATCTGGGAAAAGATTTCGTCACCATGATAGTGTCCCAACTGTGCAAGATACACAAAACATTACAAGTCTGCACTTTAGATCGAAATGAAGAAGGAAAATGTGTTTGATCTCAACAAGGGGCATGGGCCCTCCCACGTTACGCCCCTGGGACGATAACTGTGCGAGATACAGTCCAAAAACTTTACACGTGTAGCTGAGATCAAAATGAAGGTTGAGGTCGAAGATGGGTGGGTCCGAGTAAAAAGGCAACAGTAGTAGGGGGGTCGAAGCAGGGAAGTCCTCACAAGATGGTCCCTAGTTTGAATAACACTGTTATTGTATAATGTACTTAAGTACTGCTTGTATGTTAATTACTTAGTATAATAAATAAGTGCACCAACAGATCCTTCACTTAATGAATATTACAAATGAAAACAACAGACTTTCCCTTCGTGTATGTTTTTTGGTTGTTTCAATAATATTTCAATCAATTTTGGGTAACTTAATTTATTTTTAGTTTCCATTTTGAAGTAAAGATGCACAGAGCCAACTTTCAACAAACGTTTTTGATTAATAAGCTGTATGCCTCTCAGTGTGGGAGTAACTGTGTTCACTCTTATGTGTAAGGCAAAATCAGGCTTGATTTAAACTTGGTTTTCCTTACTTTGTAATACAAAATGTAACAAATAAATGCATGGATATAAATTCTACCAAATTACTTTTTATCAGCAGCAGGCATCTACGTTCCGACCGAAAGAACGAGATCATGGATACAAGAGGCCAAAATCAGTTTTGTCAATATGGTGGCTGGGCTTAGACTTAGAGATATGGGTGAGAAGCTCAGAGTAGAGCTGGTGCTCCTTCGTGTCGAAAAGGGACGGTTGAGGCCATTGGGGCATCTGATCAGGATTCCTCCCGGGCGTCTCTAGTTCATGGTTTTACAGCCACATTCAACTGGTGAGAGGCCCTTGGGCAGACCAAGAATGCACTGGAGAGATAATATATCTCGTCTGCCCCAAGAACCCCTCAGGGTTCCCCAGAAGAGATGGAAAAACACTGATGGTGAGATGGATGTTTAGAATACCTTGGTTAGCATGCTGCTACCGCGACACAGCCCTAAATAAGCGGAAAATAATGGATGGATGGACCAGCAACTTGGTAAAAAATATCTTTTTTAACAGGAATTACAAGTAAACCTTCTAAATGCAGCAACAACAAATAGTCAAAATGTCAACAAGAAAGTGTATAATGTATATAGTATATAAACATAGAGTTGAATAGATCAGCATATAGATGTGCATCCCTATTTTGAAGTTGTGTTACTGTTTATTTGACTAAACTGTATGGACTTTTTGACTTAATTTAAATCTCAGTCGCAACACAATAAATTGCATCGTTACAGTTTTTTTTGATAGCTTTGATGCAGTAGTCGACTCAAAATACACATTTTTCAAAACTGTTAACGCAAACGTCTAAACAGTGGCACCAACGGTCAAAATGACAAGTGCATAAGCGCTTCCAATCAGTCATTAGACAAGGGGCATCAAAATACAAAATTCAGCTCTCAATGTGAATCAGTGCTGCATTACTGGTCAGCAGCTTACATTTCAGTGCCTATTTGCTTTCTTGCAAAAAATAGATCCAGAATCATATACAATGATTTTTCAAATTTTATTGAATGCAGTATTCATTCTTTTTTTTTTTGAGAAGAAATGAAATATTCCAACAGAAACCACATATATATAGTATAAAAATCCATCACCTTGTAAGACATAAGGAAAATGAAAATAAAAATTCTGTACAATAAAGAAAAAAACCTCTTCCAGTCAATTCTCTCTTGACAAATGGGCCACATGGCCTCATCTACATCGCACTCAATATTTTCTCTTGCGTTGCACCTAGGGAAAAATCTTCTTGCATGCCTGATCCAGCCTTGGCATGCCTATGCATCTATATCTTGGGCAGCAGCGGTCATTGCATCGATCAAGGGCATCTGGTCATAGGGGCGATGATCGTAAACCTTCCATCTCCATGCACTGAAGAATTCCTTTATAGGATTTAAAAATGGAGAGTATGGAGGAAGCCTGCAGACTGATTGCAAATTGAAAAGTTGTGTGAAGCAGTGTCAAACAGGTGCTTCAGTGATTTCAAACTGGTCAAGAAGTGTCTAAGAGATTGGAACATATATGTTCTGTTTGGTTACCACAGCTAAAGCAGTGGAGTTTAGACTGCTTGAATGACATCTGCGTTAACTGATTTGCAAAAGGGTGCGGGAAGTGTGTCAAAACAATGACAATGGGTTAACTCATTTGCAAGAGGTGTCTTTTGCTCTGCTGAGAGACTGATGATGAAGACTGAGAGGTGACCAGTTTCTTCAACCAGGTCAAAGCAATAAAAAAAAACTGTAAATCAATTAAAATCAGATTAAACAAAGCTACTTGATGCAAATAGTGACTTCTTGGAAGTTTCTTTACACCTAGTTTGAATGCTAAACCTTTCTAAATCACATCTTTGGAATGAGTCCTTGGATTGGGTAAAACTCCTCAATGCAACCTGAACTTTTCTTTAAAAAAGGGAAAACCTGCCATAGAGTCCAGAGGAACCAGACCCAAGCTGTTCTTCTGGAGGATTTGTTTCCTCAAATAGGCACTGTGTTCTCCTTGCAGCCGCAGAATGGAAAAGTCCCACAGCAGGGCTGAAGCCAGGGTCTCCACAGAATCTTGTCCCAAGTCATTTGGTTTTGAAGGCTGCACGCATCAGCGTTAAGGTGTGAATGAGTATCATCAGACGGCTGCTCTTTTTCGAGGGTATTTTGATGCTTTTCCACAGCTTTGGCGGTCTGCTCGAGGATTTCAGAATATCGCGGCTCAGTATCAGGGGTCAGTTGGTGGGACTCTGAGGGATCATGGAAGAGGTCGTACAGCAGCGGTGGGTTGTGGTGCGTCACATGTTCTCCATGACATAGACAGATTTTAGTGTCATAGCATCCGCCAGCTCCCGGGGGAGAAAAGTTGGGAGTGAAAAAGTGCACTTTGAACACGGAATCACCTGAAAGAAAACACAGACCAGGAGAAGATGTCCCATTTTGTTATGACTGGGCTGAGAGACATGGTTCTAACTTTTAACTGGTTGTTGTCTTTAAAAAACCACGGTAAGGTCTTCTAACATGAATACCTAATTTACCGCAATGACCTAAAAGAAGGCAATGTTTTTGATTTCCCACGTCATAGTCATGAAGCCCCTTAATAAGCAACTATAGACCTTTTTAATGGAATTCCAGTGCTAAGCAACAGCCTTGGTCCTTGTTAACTTCATGTCATTCACATTCACTGCAACAGGAATCAAACGTGGACACATTTCGAATGTTTATGTTTACAACTTTGAAAAGGTCTATACAGATTTTGCATGGCAAGGTAAAGAATAGATAGAACATTTTACTTTCTTTAAATTTTATTTTCCCTTTTAGCAAAAAATAATCCTGTCAGGAATTGTCACAGATAAAATATCCATCCCTATTTACATTAAAGCTGCAGTCTGCAAGTCTGGCAGATCGAGTTGAGTTTTGAATGTTTACAACTCTCAAGCCCATCCCCCACTACCACCAAGCTCTTCCGCTCCCTCCCATCGACTGCTCGTCAGTACGTATGCACCAGATTCCTGTTAAGGCGGCCATCTCTTCTCTCTTCGATAAACGGCACGGAGTTCACGCTACACAGAGGTAGGCTGGCTAACTTACTTAAAGATAGCAATTGCTAACGTCATTTAGCGTATGTCTAGCTTGAGGCGTGTGCATGTGATATTGTAACATGCTTGAGGTGGCAGGGGGGGGATCTGTGGCGTGTGCACAAACTGTGACCGACAGTCGGCTCTCACACATCCCTGCGCTCAGTGGACAGGATGATACGGGCGTGGTCGATTTTTGCAAAACAAACAACAGGCTTTAGGTGCATGTAGAGGCGCTGATTGCAACATTATTGTTTAAGCAAGCATGTCGAAGGTTCTGTCATTACATTTTACTCTAAAGGTTTTACAAAATCTAGAAAAAAAATAACACCTACTTTCTTAAGCTTCATCATAATGCTGAACTCACATACACATTTTGTAAGTTTCAAAGCTAGTCGTAAGTTGTTACTACTTGAGTAGTTAGTTTATTAGTGGTAAACTACTTATGAATGCCTGAAGATACATTACAGTTAGATTTCAGTTTCAAATCAAAACGTGGCTTTTTCTACAGAATAAATCTTCCTTATAATGGTCAGAAATGTTTGTCTGCACCACTGTATCTACATTTGTGAACTTACTTCCAGGTGGGTGCCAGCGTACAGCATTCAGATAGATTCCACAGTAGTGGAACATGAATTCATGCTCGGATCGCTCTACCTTCCCCTCCAACAGTGGCATGAGGTTATAGCCATCTGACGGTCTGAGGGGGAGGTACAATTAGGAGAAAAAGAGAGGGACGAGGGGAAAGGGCTTTAAAATGATTACCATAACACTAAACGGAAAAAGAGAATCTAGAATTGTAACCTTTTGTTCAATAATAAACTATCTTACACAACATATCAACTAGTGTAATATGATTATCTTGGAAACAAGAGAACACAAGCTTGTTATGTCAGAATCAATAATAAGTAGTTAAGTTATAATAATAAAACAGTAGATTCTACTTATACTGTATCACCTAGAATCTATGCAAAATTAGCTAAATCAGTCAATCATTTGTCTACAAAGAGTCTGAATTGTTATGCTCAAGTCTAGAGTACTTGTATGGTCATTTCTCCCTTCTTTGTGTTAGTGTTAACAATGGTTTGGTGTGCTATTACATTCAACAAGTACAGAAGGTTATAAACCTTTCAGAGAACAAAACTCTAGGGAAACAAATATGGCTCAGAGTACACACAATACAAAGAAAGCAGCCATGATCTTTACCTGTCTGGTTGTGTGTCCTTGGCCAAATATGTCAGTGTTGGATACAGGTCCATGAGGCTAGTGGGTTCGTCCACTACACTTCCAGCTGCCAGTCTGCCAGGCCAGCGGAAAATGCCAGGCACCCTGATCCCCCCCTCCCAGCCTCCCATAGCTTTTCCACCTATAAGTAATTAACAGAAATGACACAACACAAACATCTATTTTTTCAGTAAATGCAGTAAGAAACATATGCACTTTGTATAATTGTCATTTAACCAAGATTTATACTGATATTCAAAATGATTACAGCTAGAGCAGTGTTGCGATACAGGTACTGGTGTGCGTGTGGCCAGCGTTCTCGAGAACCGCTCATCTGATCGACTTTTCAATTGACACTGCACTCCCTTGGGTCCTCAGCAATACACCAGTATGAAGTCGGTTGTATGAGATATGCTTAAGACGCTTTACGTCCATACATACACAGACAGATAATCATTCCTTTGTAGTAAGAGGATGCTGCTACAGCACCTTGTATTGGCCAAATGGCACCGAATGTGTCATAGGCACTCAGCAATCATATCTACATCTGACCAACAGCATTTGAGCAAAGTTTGAGGGCCAACTGTAGCAAAACTGTGTGGAACATAAGAAATCTGAAAATTTCTAGGAGGAGTAGCGAAAAAAAATGATTTCGAATGAAATCGATCTAGATGCTAATGAGTGTGACTTATATGGATAAATTTGTCTGGACCCACAGAATCCAAGAAAAAAATTGTTTTGAGAATTCAAAGAAGCAGAATAAAAACGTGGATGTCTGTATCAAAGAATACAGCTAAAGTAACTGTCATCAAAACAACAGCGTAAGTGCCTACCTTTATAGATGCCGTTCCAGCCTCCTTTCTGTCCGATTATGGAATTAGCAACCTCTAGGTGTCCACCATGGTCTGATGTAAAGTACATCAGAGTATTGTTGGCTAGGCCAAGGGAGTCCACTGTGTCCGTGATTTTACCTAGAAAACATATTAATATAGCATTAAGGCAGGACACACCAAGCTGTTTGTTGGCAGGGTTTTTTGCATTGGCAATAGTCGGCCCTTGTCAACTGTTTTTCGGCCAATTCAGCATGTTGAATTGGCAGCAGCATGTTAGTGAGAGAGCATTCTGATTGGCAGTTCATTCAGTGCAAGACTTTGACAAATGCATAGAACAGTAATATACGCATAGGATGATAGGATGGTTGCACCTTTCGTGAAATGTTGCACTGGGTAGTTGATGGCCAATCAAACCAGTTTAACACCCTCAAACCAATATATACCAATATATACATATATATGCCAATATATTCACCGATCATCCAGTCCATTTCTTCTAGGTTATCACCGTAGCGACCATGGCGACTTTTGCCAGCAAAGGCAGGTGTTTTGAAGAGCGGAGTGTGGACATGTGCCAATGAAAAGAAGAGGAGGAATGGATGATCGACATTCCTGAAGAGGAGAGAAGATAAGATGACACAATATTTTGTCATTGTCAATAAATCCCAGTCATGCAGTTTAGCCAGTCTCTGTTGTCGCTTATTCCTATGTGCTATATAGCTCCACTGATGTACAAAAATAACCACATCAACAGAAAACAAGCTACATATTGACATCTCTTCATAAGGATGAGCACTATAGTTTATTTCGATCCCACATACACTGCCCTGGTGCAGAAATACTCAGGGGTCTATGGTGGTGCTGCCATATTCTGTTTCAGAAGAATTATTTAGAAAAGAAACAAACAACACATACCTCTTTATAAAGTTTTGTGCTTCTCCCAGCAACCTCTGGGGCATTGTCTCCACTGTCATTGGCTGTTCGATTACTTCTTGGTTCCGCATGATGATGCAGTTCCAAGTCGGCATGAGTTTAAAGGGCATATACCACACAGAGGCTGCTAGGATACTGAGAAAAAAAAGGGCTACCAAAAGCCTCAGGCTGACTTCAAGGAGGCCACACACACGGACACACACCTGAAAACACAAAACACATACACACTTAATAAAACCACTGCTGTACAGTACACAGTATGAATAAAACAACATGGGTTCAGACACTTCAATGAAGTTACCTAATGTACTTAAAAGTCAATAAAAACAAGTAAAATTTAGAAATGAAAAAAAACATGATTAATATGAAAATATGTTTAAATATATACAGGTATACTAGACTAACTTTTAATGCAATACATGCACGCGCACACGCACACACTACTGTATCGTTGAATGAAACACTACCACAAATTCAAATATGGAACAAATTAAAACCTAAAAGTTATTACTGTCGAATTAACATCTCTTTGATAATGTCTCAACATTATCATCTCCACAATAACAGGGTGGATGCATTGTATTGCATCAGACCTGTAAAATTGTGAAACCATGACACTTCATATTACTTTCTGGCACTGCAATACCATTATTTTCCCACTAGATGACATTAAAAACCAATACCAAAGATGCACTCATTTCCACAAGTGAAATAAGTAGTACAATGTGTCCTCTGTTAATACATGCTGTACAGTATTTAAATTTAGATCTGAAAATAGTTTTATAGACTGCAATCTTCCTGCTCTGCTCTACATTGTTATAGTTCTTCATTTTGTACCGGTTCATTTCCTCTTTTCAAGCTTTTGTGTTTGTTCTACCTGGGGCACAGCTTGTTCCCATTTGTCCCACAGGTAGGGGAGACTGGTGAGTGTTAAAGAACCCTTATTTATCAACTACAAATAGAGAAGTTTCCAATTTCTGCAACTACCGTATATTACTGAAATCATTAACTGATGTCAACTACATGGAGTTCCATTCTTACAACCTGCCAGTTTTTCTGACCAAGTGTTTTGGCATGATGAAAACGTGTTTAGTTGTGACTGGGGGGGAGAGAAACAAACCTGTTTTTCTATTCCCAAAAACAGGTTTGTGGTTGACGTGACTGTGAATTTCACAACTGCAGTTTTGTTCCCAATGTTTTAAGCGATTAACTGTTAGGTATTTAGCTGAGGGGTGAATGGCACAGCAGCTCTTTTTTTCATCCTCTTCCTCTGGTGACCCAGTCCCAATGTATCTCTGTTTTCTTTGTTTTCATTTTTCATGTTGGTTTCTCTCTCAGCCATCTTTTTTTCATATTATGTGCCACGTTTTCAGATTAACCTTCCAAGGAGAGAAAGCCAAACTGACCAACTGAGAAAATCACCCACTAGTGTGAAAAGTCCAACTCCAAGCAACATGGTCAGAATTTGGAGTGCTTGCTGGATGTCTGCCAGGATATCACTCCCCTCTCCGGGCACACATTCATTGAACAGGGTGAAGGGCAGGCCGTAGAAGTAGCTGAAGCCGTGCTGGTTTGGATGGTGACAGTGATCCCCTCTATGTTCACAGTTCACACCCAGGTGCCACTTACCTGCACAGATGCAAAGAAAGAAAAGGGCTTTTAACACAGAGATTCCACAAAAGCCCTGCAACAAGAAGGCTGTGAGAGAGATGGATGAAGCACTAGTCACTCAAAAACAATAGACAAGAATGTGAATGCACAGCAGCCTTTCACCTGGGATCTTTCTATAACTTAAACAAAACTGTGGGTAAACCAAATGCAAAACCGTATGGTTTTTGTGTGTTGTTTATGCTTGTTAAGTGTGAAAATCTTGATGGACCTAACTGCATCTCAAGTTACCTCCTTATATATGAGAAGAGATGTTTTGCTTACACTTTCTAAAACACACACGAGTAGAAGACCAAGAGATGACAAGCACATATATATACCCTATATTCTACCACTTAAAACACTTACAATCCAGACGCACAGAGATCTCAAAATAAAATATTCTATTTCCAATCTCAGAGTTATTACTGGAGCTGTTTGTATAATGTGGATTGACTTACCACCTATCGGCTTTACTGTGCACTAAGAGTACCTCATGATGTATTGCTGTATTGATTTATTTTGACCACAGCTTTATCCATAACTCGGTCGCCTGGGGTAGGGTCAGGTGAATTTTCACAATGAGGAGGACCAAAGAATAAATGAACACATTAGATCTTCTCACCCACTAGGCCGGTGGTGTATCCTTGTTGCTGCAGCCTCTTAGCAAAGGTGGTCTCACTGGGTGGAAGCCCCCCTGAACCTCCAAGGAACAGCAGTACCTGCACCCTGCCTGTGCTACCCATTCCTAGTCAACAGACCAACACACATGGGCAAAAATAAAACAAATAAACAATATGGAACATACTGACAAATATAGCCACCCAAATAAGAAAAAGCGGCTCCCTTTTGCGCTTGCAAATAAGTTTAAGTGTATCTCTTACCTGAGCGGAGTGCATATCGCCCTGTCATAAAAGCGGCCCGGCTCGGGCTGCAGAGAGGAGCAGCTGCAATATGCTGAGTCAATTTCACCCCTTCAGAAGCAAGTCTGTCTATGTTAGGAGTCCTACAGGGACAGCACAGAGGTATATATGTATGTTTGTATGAATGAGACATATAGATAAAGAAATAAATACACAATGAATTCCAGGCAGACACACACTAGGGTTCTCACAATACTAGAAATTTAAAGTCGATACCGATACCCAGGAAAATACTTGATACCATTTTAGATAGCACAGGGAGAAAATTACAAAAAATGAGGGCAGCATTTTTAAAATGAAGATTAGAACAATACAAACATCAATAACAACAACACTTGTCTGATGTAGTGAATTTAAGAAAGAAAACACATAACTGTAGGGTGTATATAAATATTATTTTAAAATATTGTTATTTTTTACAGTTCAGAATCTGATAGAATATCCGGGTGGCAATAATACTGTACTAGCATGTTTTTTTTAATATAACCAATGCACTTCAGCAAAAAGTTTTATTTTGTGAAAAATGATGAGCAAAATTAGAGAACAATAGGAACTGTGTCAGAAGAGAAGATTTGAACAATGTTTTGTTAGAGTTATAGGATTGAAAAATGAGAACAAGGCCTTTGCTTTGAATGACTTCAGCACACCTGCGCCCACAGGACATCACTAGTTTCTCACACTGCTCTGTTTTGATCTTGGTCCATTCTTCTTACAGTCTCTTCCACAGTTTGGTAACTGTAGTGGGTTTCTTAGACATTACTTTGTCAGCATATATGTTCCAGAGATTCTCTGTGGGGTTTCTACCTGGATATAAAAATAAAAGTTTTTGTTTATTAAAAAAAAAAGAAATTCAGAATAAACCAAGTTTTAATCATTTGTTTTCTAATTTTGACTCCAGTGTATATGAATATGACAATTATGTTCAAATCTTCTTTATTTTATTGTGTTGTAAAGCTCAGGTATTTCTGTGAAGGAGGTTAAACCTTGGATTCAGTTGGTGAATAAGTTGTTGTTAGTCAGGTCCACAGTGTAAACAGGGATCTGATTGATGCTAAGGTATTCAGCTACAATCCTGTTTATCTTCTGTGTTTCTGGTGACATGGCTCCATGTTATCATTGCTGATTGAACAGAGCTGGTATAGCAGGCTGCCAATGTTTCTGTCCCGTTGCTGGTTGACTTTTCGGATACTAATTTTTAGTATTGATCATTTTCAGAGTATTGATTTTTTTGACAACCCTACACACCGCAGACATGATGTTCTAATGAAGCTGTGATGATGATAAATTACATTGGTAGTAATAAAAGCTTTAAGTCGGAAAATTGAGTGAACAGATGCAGACAATAGGTGAGCAAAAGAGAAAGAGACGTGCAGTAACAAAACTTTGTTTGGACTGACCCGATGGTGTCATTACCGTAGCATCCTAAATCACCGATGCCCAGGTCGTCCACCATCATCAGAACAAAGTTGGGCTTCCTGTCAACAGTTTCCCCCGACACTTCCCTCCCTGCCGCCAGGAGCAGGGAGAGAAGGAGATGTGCACACAGAGGGTACCTTAGGGTGAAAGTTTGAATGTGTTTTGAGCAATTTTGATTTGACGATGTACAGCTGAAACTATTACTCGTTTAATCGATCCTCCTGAAAATTAATCAGTAACAATTTTGAAGATCCTTTAACTCAATCATTCTAACATTCAACATCACATTGGTGAAGCTTCTAAAACGTGAACATATGTGCATTTCATCTGTTTGATATAGATATGTAAGGTAAATATATTTGGATTTTGGACTGTTGGTAAAATCATTTCGATTTAGACAAATTTTGAGTGACAGTTTTCACTATATTCTGCCATTTTGCACACCAAATATGAATTTAAAGAATACTTAATACTTAAAACAATAGGGCTATATCAATATCGTGATATGAGACTAGACATTGTCTTAGATTTTGGGCTGCATTCATTTACAGTGCAGAGAATTTTCTGAACTTCCCAGCCAGCTGTTGTTTGCCTTTACTAAATAATTCTATTCACATTAATGATGATTATTTATCAACAATCTCAGTGCAAATATTTACTGAATGCACCAGTGGTCAAACCTGCAACATCGTCGAAACTTAGATATCGATGTATTTGGTTAAAAAAAAATCGCATTTGATTTTCTCCATATGACAATTGTGTATGTCCTCCTCACAAATATGTCCTGTGGTTTGACAGTTCCTTTTCACAAGCACAACATTAGGATAGACTGAGTCGAATCGGTTCCTTTTTTTTCCAAAACTGTTTATCACTATTGCACAATACCAATCGTTGGATAATAATGGCAAATAAAATCCAGCTTAAGCGAAAGGAAATGTGGCTGTGGTTAAGTCGTCTCACAAAAAATTCAAAATCCCTCCCAGTGTCAAATTGCATATGGGCGAATGGATAATTTCCTGATTTTCAAGAATTAATTAGAATTATTCCATAGGAGGTTTGCTAATATATACAATGGATTCTTGTTCACAGTGACTCTGACTATCATTCTAGGAAGTATCAAGACTTTTTACTGTATGATTTCATCATTAATTAGATTCAAAATCCCTCCTAGTGTCAAAGTGCATATTGGCGAATGGATCATTTCCTGATTTTCCAATGTCTTGATACTTTCTAAAATGATAGTCAGAGTCACTGTGAACAAGAATCCATTGTATATATTAGCAAACCTCCTATGGAATAATTCTAAATAATTCTTGAATATCAGGAAAGTATCCATTCGCCAATATGCACTTTGAAACTGGGAGGGATTTTGAATTAAATGTATGATATAACCAGTAAAATGGTTATATCATGAATCTACTGTAGTAATCTACAGTAAAATGTCTTGATATTTTCCATAAGGATAGTCAGGATCACCGTGAACAAGAATACATTGTACATCAGGACACCCATAATTTCCCTCATGTGTTACCATTGCGCAGGGTATAAAACTGCTCTCCCATCCACTTTGGCCAAGTCTTACCAATAGACCGTAAGTGCATTAATAGTCGCACAATAGACACTAAGCGGCGGCTGGCTTGACGGGGCTTTTTCACTCGGAGGCTGACGTGACCGCAGTTGAACAGTCTATAGTATCTTATAATCAAAACTGTCGACATAAGATGGACGCATCTTTTAGTTTTAGTACATTCAGTTGGTTTTACGGTAGTTCAGTCAAAATGCATAGAATATTATTAACAAAAGGGGAAAGGCAATTCTATCGTATGGACTCACTCACCTCATTCCCGCGCGACACAGTGCAGTCGTTCATATAACTTAAAGAACGTGACATTCCTCCTTCTCGGCTGAGGATCATGAGGACGCGCCTCTCTGCAGTATTGGCTAGCTTATGAGCGCACAACCACATTTGCCGTAATGAATAAAGTAAATGCGCACCAAAAAAGATTATATTTTAGAACTGTGGCTACCAACCAAGGGCGCCACGGTGGTGTGGTGGTTAGCACCGTCGCCTCACAGCGCGGGGGCCCTTCTTTGCGGAGTTTGCATGTTCTCCCCCTCGTCTGCTTGGGTTTGGTTCAGGTCCTAAGGTTTCCTTCCAAAGACATGCAGGTTAATTGATGTCTAAATTGCCCATAGGTGTGAATGGTTGTCTGTTTCTGTTTGTCTCTATGTGCCCTGCGATATTCAGCCTGTATTTTTGCAAACATTAAGCTGTTTTCCACTGTAGCTTCAGCATTAAAGCATTTCCAGACCTTCTTCTTTCTCGTGTTGGTCACCATCTGACCAGAGTGGCCCTAGGGCACTGACTTATCCATGTAGTATGTTTGCGGCACGCACACACACACACACACACACACACATACACACACATTTCCACACGCCCTGGATCTAATGACTCTTTATATCTATTTTGTGACCTTTTCTGATCCACCTGTTGGGGACCATTGGTTTATAGCATTTTTTTTTATAGTGAAACCACTTATACTTGTAATGGATTCATTCTTTTACTTGATTAAATTATCTGAGGACATCTTTCACCTCTGGGGGTTTCCTGAGTAGGTTTACGTTGTAGACACTAACACCCCGGAGTTTTTTCCTTAAACCATGAAAGATAATTTAGTCTGATTTACCTGGAATCAACTCCATTACTGAGTCAATATCAAGTCATCACAGCTGCTTGCAGTGCTGGGTTTAATTTAAATGGTTTACATTTGGTGTGGGTGTACTGGCTGAAGGGATATGAACCGAATATGTGAACATGTACAGGAACTATGTGTGCTTACGTTTGGGCAAAAAAATCTAAGCTGCTTCCCACATTTTACGTAAAAGCCTCAGGTGTTTAGCTTTATGGACCTGTCACTATCAATCATTGGCCAAGCTCGAAACTGCTTTGCCAGCTATACCTTCTACAAATACCTTTCGTATTAAACATTTCAGGTCATGTCTATGATGCATGTTTGTCTTGTTCTCACTTAGCATTCTTAACTTTCAAACAGCTTGCAAGCACCAAAGAATGTCACAAACAGACAGAGGTACACGCAGCTGCATTTACATTCATACAGGAGTTTTTTTGATCAATGGAAAAAAAACAGTTTATTAAGTTTAATTGATATATTATATGTATTCAAAAAAAAGAATGCTAAAAATATAGTATATAGTATAGTATTTAAATTAAGTTATTTTGACCTACTGTGTCACACACACCAAGCAAAACATATTTTGCAGGGAAATAAAACACCAACTCCCACGAAAACTGTTTAATTGAGTCATCAAACATTATTTACACAATTCCAGAAGAACAACACAAGTGCCAGGTGACAAGAAAAACAATAAAGAAAACAATTCCTACATAAAATAAAAACACAGCGTATTTAAATAAAAAGGAAGAGTCACTAGTCTAAATCAAGAATGAATTGTCTAAATATGTTTAATGAATCAAGATGTATACAGGATAGGAAAGTGCTTCTCCCATAGAGATGGTGTTATTAAAAGCACCCGCGAAAGCATCTCTGCTTGTTTCACTGTTCTGATGATGACATTGTTCTTTGTTTTCCTCTGTGGAGTATTCAAGAGGCGGCATAAGGCAGGACAGGTCATTGATGCCTTAGCATGGGAAGTGCACTTCAGGACCCAATACGTCTACACTTTCCTTGGTTTTACATTCTGGTTTGGATGCTATGCTCCAATAGTTTGTGTTTACAAGGAATGTGACTGCTTGGAACTAAATGTAGAGTTGACCATGATGCTCATTTTTAGGGATTTACTGTTGTGCCAGTCTCCTTTACATTAAATCAGTCCCAGTGATGTGCCTGAATGTGCACTGCAGGACAGCAGAGTGCTTTTGTTGATTATAGTACTTATTGGAGTGCATAAAGTAAGGGAGTACTGCATTTAACGGAGGATGGTTTTGTTTTGAAGGCATCAGTGGCTGAAAGCTTGTTCTGTTATTTAGTGGGTATTTTGTGCATTATCACTCCATGCCATTGTAGCAGATGCAGTAAAAGATTTCAGACACACTATCCACTGGGTTGTAATGTGTCAAAAGAAACTCAGTCTATCACTGATTGGACGATAAGAAGGCATTTCAAACCGAGCTTTAACCCGGCATCCAGCCCACAGTTTACACAGTAGGATTAATCGATATGTGATGTCACAGACTTAATATTTCTCAGCTCGAGGCTAGGCTGTTAGCAACAGTCTCTGTCCTGTATTGCAGCTATATGGTGCTTTACAAGTAACACACTTTACATGAACTGCAGCACTATATGCAGCCTCTATAACCACACAGTTTAAAGGGAGCAGAGCAAGTACAAAACTGCAAGGCAACAAAAAGACATTCAGAAGTTAATATGTTTTTGTGCTACAGCCGCAAAAAAAAAAAAAAAAAAAAAAAAATTTCGGCTTTTGTTTTAAAATGCTGCTTCTGGGGCATTTCACAATAATAATTAAAATCACAAAATACCACAGCAAACAAGTTTACTATAGACAATCTTTGTCAGCTCAGAGGCACCACTGCTAAATGTAAAATTCATATAAAAATCACAGGCGTATGGTGTGTGTAATGGAAATATGAATGATAAAAAAACCCACTGTGACAGCAACTGGCTTGCTCAAATAAAGAGACACACAATGAGGATACTTTTACTGCTGAAATGTGAGGCTGTTAAAAAAAAGTTTGGAATGTAATTAGCTAAAAAGTACTGAAAACAGCCCACTGTGAACAGATATACAGCAGCTGTTACAATAATTTAACAGTTTCACATACACAAGCAGTGCAAGTGAGGCTTTTCAACCACCAAAATGATTATAAATGAATTAAGATCATACATTCCTCAATCGTCTAGTATATTTTGATACATTCAACTAGTATTCTGCCTGTTTTCACTTTTATCGTCACAGCTCTCTTCCCTGTGTGTCTGTAGATTGGTCAAGCCAGGCTGTGTCAGTGAAAGGCACTATAAAGGAGAAATTACTGCATCACAACTAGACTGACACATACTACATCACAATGTCTAATACACTACTACATGACCTCTTTTGAATGTTTCCATCGACAGAAACAGGGTTTGACTAGACTTCACTTCAACTCAATAAATGTATATATATATATATGTATTTTTTTAACACATATTTGATATATGTGTGTTCATATAGCATTGTCAAATAAATGTCTAAGTCTTCAATAGTTTGCAATGAATTAACTGAGTTTTTATTTGGATTTCTTTTGTGTTTAGTTGAAAATTTCTCTTTCATCCTTAATTTTTTGAGCTGACTGAGGAGAAGTGTTAGTCGTCAAACCTGATTTAAATCTAAGCCCCTTCACCAGTCAAAAAAAAAAAAAGATATGCACGCACAAACACAAACACAAACACACATACAGTGACATCAGTGGCCCACTGAACACGTATTGGACCATGTAACAGCATCCCCAGAATCCTAGGATGATAATTCTTTATTATTTTTTCCTCACCAGAATTTAGGAAATACAGTGGCAGTTATTGAAGCCCCTGTTATCCATTTATCCTGCATTTGTACTGCAGACAATCACAAAAAGAAAACACATGTTTTACGAAAGTGACTGTCAACAGTGGATTTTTAAAGTCATATGGGTGGCTCAAACAATGACAGAATTAAAAAAAACAACTAAGAATTCAGTCCAAAGTTAAGCGTCTAAAACATCAATTACTGTCACTGGTTTCTATTCACACTGGATTACTAGAGCTGGATAGTGGCCATACAAAAAAATAAAAAAGTAGTTCTATAATTTAGCCATTTCATGGTTCATTTGAGATTTAATCTCGTGTTCACTCTTAAAAAAAATGTTGGATTTGGTCCAAAGTAGAAAGTTTGTCTGATCATTGTAATAAACTCCTATGTTGTCACAATCATAAAACCCTTAAAGTTCACATATATTTACTCCCCACATATATGCACACACACACAAGAATGAACACAAACATATGCACACACACACACACACACACACACACACACACACACACACACACACACACACACACACACACACACACACACACACACACACACACACACACACACACACACACACACACACACACACACACACACACACACACACACACACACACACACACACACACACACACACACACACACACACACCTACTCTGTGACCTCACAATAATTTAGCTCTACAGAAGATAGAGCCTAACAGTGAGATTGCCACTTTGCTTGTCGGTAGTTGTTCCAGGCAGTCATGATCATTGCTGGTCTAGGAGGAGTTCAACAGGTTGCTAAGGACTGCAAAAAAGTAAGAAAAAAAGAAAGGTCAAAACATTTCAGAGCACTATACTGCCCTACAAAGGCTGAGTGCAGTAACTACGAAATTACTAATATCATGAGTTCTGCACAATTTTGTGTCTGAAAGTGTTGAAGTTAGGATTGATTTGGATTTTTTGTAGTTACTGCACTTAGGCTTTGTAGGGCAGCATAGGTGTTTGATTTGTGTGTTTGTATCTTCTCAAAATGCGTGTGTGTGTGAGAGTGTGTCCTACCCTGGGGATCTGCGTTAGCCTCTGCAGTATCAGCTTTGCGCGCTGCTTCCGGATCTGCTTCTGATCACAGAGATTGACAAAGTCAGATAGACGCAAAAACGCAGGAAGACAAAATGAAGCGCACAAGTCATCACATGTCAGTTTGGATTTCACAAGCATTCAGGTAAAGGTGGAGTCTGCAATTCTGGAGAAAGATTGTTGATAATTGGACTCAACACCCAAACAAATACACCCCTCCCATCAGTGTTCCTTTAGAACGTTAGCATGTGCCACATTTACCATCCTTCGCGCTCCCACAGTGTATCACAATAGTGTTGCATGACTCAGTCAAAGCCATTTTCAGATGGATATGACAAAAAGTGTATTGGATGAGAATCACATACTCAACTTTTATCTGACCATAAATTAAGTATGACAGTGAAAGAATCGGCTCTAATGGCTTATTACCGTATTACCACCATGAATATATATTTTTTTGTGTAAAACCTCAAAACTACTCGTTTCTTTTCATGCTGAATACTGAATATATATTAGTGAATTTTAATTGGCAATTTAGTACATTTGATAAATAGCGTACTAGCTAGTCACAGTCCTTGTACCAAATCTGACTTTTGCCCCGCATTGCTTTAGCTGAATGGCCTATACTGCTCATGTTGACTGTAAATTAAGACTTTGCTGAATTGGTAGTATTGGCATGCAGGATGTGTGTGAGTTGACTTTAATTGACAACACTCTCTAAGGGATAAAGCTGAGTCTGCTGTGTCTCAAAGAAAGACTGCTGACCTTCAGAACATGGGATATTCTGACCAAAAGTCAAACACACATACACACCACCCATTTTTCACTTCAGCCTGGCTAAGCAAAGTGTTACTGAAGAGGCTGGTAACTTGATTAAATGCTGCGATTTTGTCATGATCCAAGTCAACCATACAGTATGCAGTACTCACCTGTACCGAAGAGCAACAGTAAAAAACACAAAAACTTGGTTGCAAGTCATTGTTTAAGAAACTAGATCTGAAAGGTAGCTCTGAAATATCAAGTCTTGTGTACGGCAGGTTGGTATCGTGTTATTTTATCTATTTTTTATAGTAAGTTAATAAGTCAGCAAAAATAATTACCCGGTCTATTTCTGAAGCACAGTTTCCTCTTTTGATAGGTGAAGTATCCAACGATTGCTCCCACTACAGCCACGCCGATTGCGATCAGGATGCCTGCTAAAGGGCTGGCGCTTGCCTCTGTAGAAACAAAGATAATTGAAAAATCCATAGTCCACTTTGTCAATATCATTTGAATACAGCACAACTCTAAACATGTTAGTTTGAGCCTGTTTTATGATACTGATGTGAGTGCACTGTGTTGAATATATGTCAGTGTAACAGCTACTCAAAGAGATTGCAATGTTCAGTATCAACACTGTGTGCCATTTTGCGGTTCACATAATGGATGGCATTTCAGCAGTGAGGCTCAATGACATAATGTGTGCAGGTGTAAGAGAGATGCATCATCTTGTCGCAGTATTTTTCTGATCCCATTTCACTCGCCTACCCAACAATTTAGATTCCTAAAAGCATTCACAGTGACAGCATAAATCTGTCTGCACCTGTAACCCAGTTACTATGACAACGCCAATCTGAATAGTTTTCATGCTGTGTCATTGCATACAGCAAATACCTCTCATACTGTGCAAGCTCACAAACAAATGCACACATGAAAAACCTGCCATTCCATGATGACATGCATTTTTCATTCAATTAATCCTAGTTCATTAAAATGCACCACTATAATTAAAAGCCCTGCATTTATTTTTATTTACCTAAACATTAATATTGTCAGAAAATTATAGTACAGTGAACTTATAATATAACATAAGATGCTGATACAGGTGGATATCAAAATGAATCAACCTACGTATATTCTGTATATATAAGTGTTTCCTCTTACTTACTGAGTAGTATACAGTATAAGCAGTGTATTAGAAACACACATGTATGAAAGTTATTACAAGTATACTTTTACTTTTTGAACTAATTAACGTGGTATTTCAGTGTACTTGTGAAAAGTGTACTTACAGGGCTTTAAAGTCTTTTGTAATACACTATTACCAGATTTATGAAAGTGCTCAAGTAGGGATCAAGGAGTACACTTAAGTATACTTGAAGGAGACAAAAAAGCAGTAACACACTAAAATTGTATATAATACATTCTTTGAGAAGTATAACTGAAGTATAATATTTTTTCAAAAGGAATGGCAGGTCTCTACCCTAAGTTACAATACTAACTCTGTGATGTAGGTCCATCAACAGGTCATATGATGCAACATTATGCTAATATTTAATGGCTATACTATGCTTCTGAATTGACTATAAATGAGGAAGGTAGCAGTGGAGATTACAGACTAGATCATAAGGCAGTGCAAACAGGCCTATATCAAATCTGTATTTATTTATTTTTTCAATTTTTAACTAAAAAAAGAAAATATAAAAAAGACAGAATGGAATGTAAACAGCAAAATTGTTTTATAACATTGTTTTTCTCTAGTTTCATCTCTTCTAAAAACTAAATCTCTTCCTTGTCCCTGCAGTGGTTTCATTCAACATGAGTAATAACTAGAATATGCTGAAGTAGCAATAGAGAGAAAGAGATCAATGGAGGGAAGAAGGGATGTTGGGGTGTGATGGGTGAGTCAGCAACTACAAGGTAGAATTAAAAGCACAGCAAATCCGGTGAAAAATTAAATTAAAAGATGAGGATGACAAGGGAGTGGCATGAGTCAGAGAACTTGCGTGACTCTTAAACTTTTAAAAAAGGGAATGAGTCAGTGAAATTAAGCTGAATAAAATGGGAGAAGGTAGTAAGTCAGTACAAGGAGGTACACAGACATGTATAAACCTGCATTCTCACAAATGTAGAACGCACCTCATGGACACACCAGTTTATATGGTGTAAAAAGGCTGCGTGAACTCACACATACAGATATAAACTGTTTTATGGAAACACAAATCTATGGGAACCGTATGTGGTCAGCAGCAACAACCCCCATCACATTACTGCTACATGGCTGAGGTCAGAGGTCTGAGGAAAAACTACAGTGCTGATTGTCAATAAAGCTTAAGGTTACAATTTTACAATATGACGAACTAGACAGATTGCTAGACTGTTGCATGTCTGTTAATACTTAAACAGATGCAGCAATAGCAGTTCTTATTGGAAGGAGGTGTTCTGACTATCATAAAACTCACTAAAAGGTGTTGCCCATCTGTCCATTTTAAATCAGTTATAATATACCAAATACCATGGCACAATTTCATGTGATTAACCATAAGACATTAAACAACATCTCCTCCTCCTGCTGCCTCGATATTCTACCAACAGGCCAAACTGCATGGCCGCAGACCTCCTAAAGATTGTAAACACGTCTTTTCTCTCAGGTGTCTTCCCACAGGCCCTCAAAACTGCTGTTATCAAGCCTCTATTAAAAAAGGACAATTTAGACACTTCACTAATGAACAATTACCAATATCAAACCTCCCATTTCTCAATAAAATCATTGAAAAAGCCGTTTTTAAGCAGCTGAACAATTTTATGTTAATGACCAGCTGTTTTGACGTCTTCCAGTCAGGATTCAGACCACACCACAGCCCCAAGACAGTCGATCAAGACATACTACTGGACCATCTAGAAAACTGGGTGTGACTATCTGGCACAGCATTACTATGGTTGGAATCCTACTTGAAGGACAGGAACTACTTTGTGTCTATAGGTAATTACACATCTGAGCAGGCAAAAATTACATGTGGCGTTCCCCTAGGCTTCATTCTAGGGCCTCTTCTGTCTATAATATCTACATGCTTCAACTGGCTCAGCTCTTGAAAAACAACAAAATATGTTACCATAGCTACGCAGACGACACACAAATTTACACAACAATATCACCAGGCGACTATAGTCAAATACAAGCACTATGTAAATGCATTGAGCAAATCAACAATTGGATGGAGCATAATTTTCTCCAATTAAACAAAGAAAAAACTGAAAATATTGTTTTTGGTGCCAAGGAAGAACAATCGAAAGTTAGCACCAAGCTTCAAACCCTAATGCTCAAAACCAAGAACCAAGCCAGAAATTTGTAGCCATAGACTCAGACCTGTACTTCAACACCCACATTAAAACAATTACAAAGTCAGCCAACTATCACCTAAAGAATATATCAAGGATTAAAGGGCTTATGTATCGGCAGGATTTGGAAAAACGTGTCCATGCATTTATATTCAGCAGACTCAACTACTGTAACAGTGATCTTGCAGGTCTCCCTAAAAAGTCCTCACTGAGACTGTGTCAGACCGTGTCGAAATGAACGTCTGTACTGAAAAACAACAAATGGGCAAATATTCAAATTAAATGATGCTGATGATTAAGAAGCTGACTGTTATTTCTGACGCCCAGATAGATTTAAATCCCAGCCAAGATGCGCTCTGACGGTGCCGGATCCTGGATGGTACAACTTAGTCTACGAGGGGGAGGGGTTATTCCTGCACACTAAGGTGATAGATTAAAAGCACATGAGCTGTTTTCACATTTTTAGCAACAGTATTTATCAATAGGCTTATATTTATACCGAAATAGGCTTTATCATGGTTTATTGGGAGAAACCAAGCATCTACATGTAAAATCAGAAATTCAGCACCCCCAGAGCCAGGATGGAAGAAGAAGAAGAAGAAGAAGAAGAATTACTTTATTTATCCCGCAACGGGATAATAACTCTTATTATTAATCATGTTACACACACAGGCCCGAAATACACACACATGCACAGACAGGACCTGTACATGCAATTAAGGAGAGATGTTAGAGCGAGGGGGCTGCCAGTGACCAGCGCCCCGAGCAGTTGGGGGTTCAGTGCCTTGCTCAACAGCACCTCGGCAGTGCCCAGGAGATGAACTGGCACCTCTCCAGCCACCAGTCCACGCTCCATACATGGTTCCCAGCCAAGTCACCTATGGACTGAGCTACTGCCGCCCCCAATATTTAATAATATGGAATAATCCATTGTTTCCTAACCACATTTTGCGCATTTTGAAACGTTTCGACTATGAGATTGGCAGTCGAATAAGGATCATCTAACCCGGTAATACCACCACAAACAAGGATATTGTAATTCTCTGAAAAATTGGGTGGGTCATATAATCTATCAACATTGTTTTAACTCACTCTGTGATAGAGAGGCCCTTAAAAGACAATTAAATAGATGAAAATCTTATGGAGTACAAATTTAATTAAAAAAAAAAAAAGGAGGACTAACTCACCTTGGGCTTCAGGTTTTTCTGCTGTAAAGAACAGAGACAACACAATTACAGTAAGCCACATGAAACTGCACCATTAACAAACTGGTATGGGAGCTACTGTATATTAATGTGACAAGAGGAACCATTTATTTAAACAGCCACACACGCAACTGCCATTCTCCTGTATTTGTTTAACAATCATGAACGGAAGTTATTTCCCGGACTTCAAAAGTAGCAGTTACAACAGATGTAGCGTGACTGCACTTAATAACTCACGGTAAAAAAAACTCTCACAGGAGACCAGTTTCAAACATTGTTAGAACTAAAATAAAAGGGGAAAGACATTTTCAATGAGTCTTGCTTCCTGTTTGTATTTTCAAAGGCATGCCAGTAATATCCTGTGTGTGTTTGACCAGTTTCCATAAGTATAAAAACCCTCTTGCTGCGGCTGGATCTGACTTAGATTTGTCCGATTCAATATGATTCTTTTTTATTGTTCTTATGTATAGTTTTACCGTGAACAAAAAGTCTTACCATCTGCTTTGGCACCAGCAACATGTGCTAAAAAGAGAAAGAAACAGAGACAAGGGATTAAAGGAGAAATGGGCAGAAAAGGCATTATCATTCCAAGATCAAAATTTTTAATGATGCATAAAAAGCACAGAAGGCATAAAAGAAGGAGGGAGGAGCAAGATTATTCTCTTTGAGGTAGTTTAAACCTCGGAGGCATTACATGGTTTAGAGTTTCTGTCCTAACTGGTCTGGAACACACAGACACACACACACACACACACACACACACACACACACACACACACACACACACACACACACACACACACACACACACACACACACACACACACACACACACACACACACACACACACACACACACACACACACACACACACACACACACACACACACGATACAGTATGTCCCTTGTGTACACTCATAGAGATACCTCTATAATATCAGAGAGATAAACTATCTGAGGATGACACACCCTCTATGTCTTTCTCTCTGATCTTTGATTCGTCCCATATGCAAAACAACACCGTTATCTTCTGCCTGTCTGAATATGCCTGTGACATCATGGCTGCTCTCTACCTGTTTCAACTTGACAAAGCCGCTAATAACAGAGCACTATAAAAGGGTCCCCTGACTGGATTATAATGATTATACCAATATAGATGAATCAGCTTTCAGATGGGGAATAAAGGGGCGAACGCAGCAAGAAGATCAGTGTTAAAGTGTTAATGTCAAGTTGCTCTGTGGCTATTAGTGATTTAACTTTTGTGGCCCATGGGGTAAACTGAGTCAATTCATTCTCTTGTCATGGGAACAGAGCCCTTAAAATTTGAACAGCATTCTTGCAGTATATAGTCTACCAAGTATGTTGAAAAGCCTACTTTATGAGACGCTGTCATGACGTGGCACAGTCTCTCCTGATTGGGGAATGACTTTAACTGCATTGTAGCGGCACTGTCTACTTATATGTAGCACAGTTGTGACATGACTGTACAGAAGTCCCGACGGCTCGTTTAAATGTTCAGTTTCAGAATATGGGCTGCATGCTTTATCATCAAAAAGACATGGTATCTCTTTTTTTTTTTTTTTTTTTTTTTTTTTTATACAATATGGGGCCTTTAAAGTTGTATTCCGTAAAAATTGAGATACTTTGTTTTTAGTGGCTCTTTTGTAAGCTTTACTGAAACACATTTACAGTAAAAAACGTACAAAAGGCTGAATGGTGAGATTAGCCTATTTTATATTTTAGCTCAATGACATATACCTGGGTTCAATTAGCTGCTTTGCCCAAATAGGGAAGTAGGCCTACAGGAAGTAATACTTTAGATCACCAAAGACTAATGACTGATCTAACTAAGTCATGTTGTTGTAATTTGTTCAGCATTTACAGAGAAATTACATGCATCATCAAATGTTTGTTTGTTAACAGGAAGTTTAGGGTCTGCATCCCTACATACTTCTTTTTTGTTAATGGTTACAATCATTATATCAACAGTAATGTGATAAGTAGCCACAAACCTCCAGATTCACTACTGCGGCTCTGTCCTTGGCTGCCAGCTTTATTCCCTTCATCCAGAGCATCTTCCAAGTTAAATCCTACATCTGAAAAAACATTTAGATATCACTGATGACAGAAATGAAATATAAATCCCCATAGGGAAATCCACTTTTCACCGCCCAAGAGAGATATCCTCCAGATGTTCACCCCCAAAAAATGTCATCACTCTAACACACTATTCTACACTGCTGCGTGTTGAACTATTTGATGACAATCTCAGTAATCATGGAAGAAGCAATAGCCACTTCTGTCCCTCATGGCTCCTATAATGAATAACCTGCATTTGTGTCCACGATATGGACTCTGAAACACTGCCTGCTCCAAGGGTGTGACAGTGATCTTGTGAACTAGTGTTGACTTAAATCAAGGATATTATCTGTCAGGATCAACTTCATACCCTGACTCTATATTCACTGGGGGAAAACCCAAGTGACTTGTATATCGTATGTGTGACGTGTACACAATTGTCTTAGGCAGGGCAGGGCGAGGTCAGTTCTGTGAATTATTTTTTAATAGAACCTCAGGGGAACGATTATCCAGTGACCTATTCTTTCACCGTAAACATTCCTGACATTAAATCATACTGAGTAAGCATCATTTCAAAGTATCATTTGTCACATTAAGTAATGAAACTGTATTTTGAGCCAAGTTCTACTCCGATACTCCCTTTATACTTCTGTTGCCTTTCAATTAACCTCACCACCCTCTTCTCCTCTCTTCTCTTTTCCTAGCACCACCCTTTATTGCTTTCCTTTTGTTTCTATATGATGCTTTGCCTTTGCCACTTCCCACCCTCCTTGTTTTCTTCTCCTATCTCTCCTCTCCTTTCTTTAACTCCCTTCCCATTTCTCAACTCTTTTTCGTTTTTTACCGCCACGCAAGAATGATCCCCTACCAGTCGTCACACGGAAGAAACCCTCCATGGAAACCATTTCTTTAACAGTGAAACGGCACCCCCCTTTTCTTAGCTGTTGGCATGACTAAAAGAGGAGATAATGACCGGCCAAACATAAAATGACTATCCTTGAGTGACGGAAAGGTGGATGTTTTGCTTTGAAGCAGGTAAGGACAAACAGCAAGACTACTTGGGAAAGGAAATGTTGAAATGAACAGAGAGAGAAAAAAATAAATAAAAGAGTGACACTTTGAGGTTTTCCCTACTCAAACCATTCTACCCTTAGAGTGTAATTCCGGCACAAAATCATCCCATGGTCTTTTTCGGCACTTACATACACCAAATAAGCCATCGAGACAGTTTTTTTTCGTATAACAACTGTTAACGGAGAAATCCGGGAGAGTCACTAGCAGCCGGACACTGATTAGCTCGGGCCAATACGGTGAACACATTAATGTTTTTTTTAACCACTAATACTGCTCAAAATAACACTAACCCTCTGCAGTAGCATGATAAGTATCCCTACACATAAAACGAAGCACTAGTGGGCTCCTTCTTACAAAATTTCCATGTTCGTCAGACCCAGTAGCCTACAGGAGACTGGAGTCTGTTTGAACCCATCCACTCCAGCAGATCGCACCATAAAAACGAAAAAGTATTGCAGAGGAGTTTGACTGACTGTTACCTTTGGTCGTTATATTAGTCCTTACAGCTAAGTAAACATGCGGCAAACAACTGGCAAACAGCAATGCCACTGCTATTGGCTGGTACAATGTAAACAGAAGGTGACAGAAAGTTTTTGTCAAACCCGTCAAAAAATGTTTAAAATATCAACAATGGAAGAGCAATACTTTCATTCAGTAACCCTCAAAACGCCCCATAGGTGTTTTATTTTTCTTAATATACTGTACAGTAGCTTTTAATAAAGATTCTACATATTCAACCTTTAATGCCTTCACCGTAATGCCCAGAGCTAAGCAGTGTTATCCACGTCCAGCTGATAGTGTCTCTCCCGGATTTCTCCCTTAATCGTTGTTACAAGAAAAAAAACTGTCTCAATGGCTTATTTGATGTACAGTATGTAAGTGCCTAAAAAGACCATGGAATGATTTTGCACCGGAATTACACTTTAAGGGTAGAATGGTTTATATTAGGAGGTAAAATTGTATGAGCCAAAAGTCCAACTAGTTACTGTCCTTGATGGAAAAGCATCTGTTTCTCATTAAGTGTTCAGAAAACTGGGACATGCGTAAAAAAAATGTTAACGAAAGAAAAATACTATAATAACAATACTTGATTCCTGGGGTCATAGATGACGCAGTGGAGATTGAATATGTTTTGCCATATTGTAGCAGGTTCAGAGTTTGAGAGAAATACAAGACAGAAGTATTCAGTCAGTTTAGCTCAAACATAATCCGTACAGAGGGGAGCTTCAATAATTCTCTCAAACATGACTGCTTATATTGTTCTGTGATTTCCAAGCTATTTCCACTCAGAGTAATTTCACCTAATGTTCCATTAGGATTTCTTTCTGTACCAAGCGTCAGTTAAACAAGTCAGCTTTTATGTGCATTCACTGTTACTGTAGTTACTGAAATAAACAGGTTTTAATTATGTTGACTTGAAGTGCTCTTGTATGGTGAAAAGAGCTTCTGAGTCATACCCATAAGCAATTATTTGTGGTGTGCTTTAGTAATTTGCTTAGCTTTGAGACTTGGCTCAAGAAACGTTGAGGTTTATATAATGTGACTTTGGAAATGGTTCAAAAAAAAGAGGAGAGAAGAATGAAATGAAAAAAAAAGTATTTACCTTCTGTCACCTCAGGAACAATCTTCTCTGGAACTGTCGGCAAAGACAAAGAACAGAACGTTGGTTTAATGCAGACAACTAGAATCCACACAAAAACACTGGTGACACCATTATCAACAGCTGTGGACCACGGATCTGTTACTTTGATCTTTAATACAATTAGAAAAGCAGAAATGATGTTTTCTCATCTCAAAAGGAATTTGTGCTTTCACAATTTTCGTTGTTTGGCCCGGCGCAAAGCAAATATAATCACGACATATCACAGACTGAAGTGAGCTATTGCTTTTCTATAATGATCATGGCAATAGGAAAGTTAAAGACAACTTCCAATTGAAATAGAAGAAGCCAAAGTTTACCTTGTTTTGTTTTTTTCTCAGAGAGAGTGATACTGAATTGTGCAAAGGAATTAGACATCATCGCAGTATGCGGTTATTATACCACGGCTATGAACCAATCGAATGCTTGATTTGATCTACATAAATACATATATTCATGCAACATGAATGACAAAAAAAACCCACAGTTATGACAGCTTTTCAATAGGTGTTCTCTATATAACATTGCATATTACATTAATATGTCTCACCATGTCTGTTGCTGCGAGACACACGGCGTGTTAACATGACAGATTTTACCAGAACAAAGGGGCAAAACATGATGGTGTCTTACAAACAAGTTTGTACAGTTTCCCAATGTAAAGGAGGCACATGTTAAAGAGGTGAGCTCATTTTTGTGTAGTTGAAGACCGACACACTGTCCAAAATGCTTTAGCGTGTAGCAATTTATAAGGTTTTACCCACTGTCTCAGGGGGCTAATCTGTACCAGGGTTATTGAGAAGAAAACATGGAAACAAGCATGGAAATTGTTGCTCTGATGAACAACAATATATCAGTATATTCTTTTCCATTTTCCATTTGATAGTGTGCACAACATGCACCAGAACTATATATTCTTACTTGTAGGAACTTTTTCATCAGCAGCTGGATCAGTTGGTTGTTCCTCACTATCTTCTACAGCTGTATCAGCCTCTTGTGTGGTCTCAGGTTCAATCTGTTAAAAATGTATTATATAGCATATAAGCATGTAGGGAGTAAACATTAAATTCTCTTTGGCATAGTTCCCAAATAATATATGTAATATACACAGCATGTCAGCAATTATAGGTAGGTTTGACAAGTCTTTGAGAGTTGTGTGACACGGCTACTGACCTCGTGAGTAGGTGTTGTTGCACCAGCGTTTGAGGTAGCTTCCTCCTCTCCATTTTCTGTCGGTTCCTCAATCTTTGGATCAACCTCTGGATCAGCTGCAGGCTCTGGACAGGAGAGTGCAACAGAAGGGAGGGCACACTGTTTAATGTATGTTGCAAACAGAAGCAGACGATTATTTGTGTTTTAGTTTGAGGCTTGTGATTTGATATTAGCCCCATGTTTAATCAATAGATTAGACTGACTACATTTGTTTTTAATAATACAATATATTTCTTCTCAATATAAATATCATTAGCCCTGCTGGTACGTGAGTGGAGGAAAACCAGTAGATACCATGGTAACTAGTAGAATGAGCACACAACAGTAACAGCAAATAGAAGATCATTTCATCATTTTCATCAGAAAACAATTTTGTGGTGTGTACTTTTTTGGGCTGGAGTAAAACATGAAGAAGTGAGGGAATGTATAATACGGTATTTGTTTCAGATTAATCAAAAATGTTAACTTTTTCTGTATTCCATTTTCAGCGTGCATAGTTCAATTCAATTTTATTTATAGTGCCAAATCATAACAAAAGTTTTCTAAAGACACTTTACATACAGAGTAGGTCTAGACCACACTATATGACTTATACACGATTTACAGAAACCCAACAATTCCCCCTTGAGCCGCAACAAGTCGCACTATCTTTAATAATTGAACATCACCTTGTGTTGTTGCTGCTTCTGCCTCTGTGTCTGCTGCAGCAGGAGTCACAGGTCCTGCGTCCTCCTCTGCAGGAGTCGTTGGCTCTGCGTCCTCCTCTGCAGGAGTCGTTGGTTCTGCGTCCTCCTCTGCAGGAGCCGCTGTTTCTGCGTCCTCCTCTGCAGGGATCTTTGGTACGGCATCCTCCTGTGCAGGAGTCACTGGTTCTGCATCTTCAACTGCAGGAGTCACTGGTTCACCAGCTTCGGCTTCATGGTCAGCACTGGGCTCGGGCTCAGGCTCACTTGCCGTTGGTGGGATATCCTATTTTAGGCACCATATATATACAACTCTTGAAATAAGTTACAGAGAATGATCTAGAAAAAACAGATCTCAAAACATGTATACAAAAGTTAAGAAGGGCCCTCAGGTGGTTGGGGGTTTTAAGTTCACTTTAATGTAAAGTATCTCTTTCTTGTACTTAGCCGAGCTGAAATACAAAGACGAGTCAGTCTGAAAAGGGCACAGACACAGAGCTGACATTCAATTTCAAGCCAATAACATAATGAAACATAAAACTTTCTATACCCAACCAAGAACTGACACATTTTTCAGCCATGTGATACGACTCAACTTATCAAATGACTGCCTAAGGATTTAGAACTAGATTTTTTACAGATCTCAGTGAGCTTGACTACAGATGCAGGTCACACAGAGGCTCCGTTACCCAGAATTATTCAGGTTACCCAGAGCTGGACAGGATTTATAAATTCAAGGTGTACTCTTGGCTATGCAAGATAAGATTTGTCATCATTTTGAGTGACCACGCGGTCTAAAGACAAGAAAGTTTGAAATGTCAAAGTACCCTTAACTATGAAAATAATTTAACATGTTTGGACTATTTTTGCCTGTACATTGACCAAAAGCCCTTTGACTGTTGTGATTCTCCAGGAGACCTCTACTTAGATAAAAGACTCATTTAAAAGCATTTTCATTCTTCACCTCGGCTGGATGGTCAGTTTCCCCGTCAGCACCGGGTTCTCCGTTGGCCTCTGGCCCTGCGTCTCCTTCGGGGGCGAGGGTCTCAGGAGCTGCTGCCTCCTCTGTTGGGACTTCAGCATCTACACAGAGATGTTTGAAGAAGGTAAGTAATAGAATGATAAAAAAAGAAAGCACACATCCAGTGAAATACTGACTACTGGGACATACCGGGTTCAAAAAGTGGGGAAAATGTTGTTAAAACCCAAGTGCTTCGATTAACATAAATCCCCCAACTGACAGAAGCCTGTGCTACTATCATTTTCTTTTGGAAAAGAGGAAAGGAGGCAGACAATCCGTCTCAAAGGAAGTTACCTCTCAAAGGTTTATTTTTGCCTTTGTAGTCTTGCAACGTGACAACACAAAATACTTAAAACTGACTTTATTATTATAGATGTAACCTAAAATAGAACCAATAGAACATAAGACTGGTAGTGATTAGAGCAACCATTGAAAATTAAAAACAGCTCGCCTTAATCCATCTGTCATCATTTAAAACCATTAAACTCATCTGTCTGAATGGTTGTTAAGATTTTGCGCATTCAAAACATTCTCTAACATGACTGTCGCGCGGGCGCGCGCACACACACACACACACACACACACACACACACACACACACACACACACACACACACACACACACACACACACACACACACACACACACACACACACACACACACACACACACACACACACACACACACACACACACACACACACACACACACACACACACACACACACACACACAACACACACACCTGCTCTGATTGGTTCCTGATGGGAACACTCCAGCCACAACAGGATGACAGACGCATCACTCATCTGCCTCAACATCAAAATGAAGACTCAACCCAAGCACTGGCATTGCAACTCCGTACTAATGAGAAAATGCAAAGCGCATGTCTTTGTCATTGTGTGTGTGGTGTTTGTGTGTGTTTGAGCCAGTGCTGTGAGATTCCCCTGTTGCATATGAGAAGCTGAAACAGCAAAACATCGCTCTGACTTGAGCATTCTTTGCTCTGCTGATGTCAGCACCTACCCTGATGCTGGCTCATCTGGGCAGTACCTCCTTGTTAAACTGGATTTAGAATGGATTGAAAATGCAAAAATAAACGAACAGGAAGTCTTCATTAAAAAATGAAGTCATTAGGTAGGACTGCTCGATTATATTTTATTATTAATTTGCTCAATATTGAGATTGAGAATATTCACTGACTTGAGATACATCATGCATTAATTGAAATTCTTTAAAAAAAATCTTGAACTTTAAATATAAAATTCAACTGAAAAACAGACAAAACATGTTTAAAAACAGATAGATAAATGTATTAAATTATAAATGTTTTCATGTCACACTTCAATAACCTACTGAAAACTAAACATGTATTTAATTTACATTGTTTCAGTATATAAAAATAAATAAATAAAGATTAAACCAAAATAAATCAAATCAATCATGTTGCAGTGCATTTCCACAACCTAAAATTAAAAAGAATTCCACTGAGTAACCTAAGTAGGTACACTGCTTTAAAGGTAAGGGGTGCGGTGGATTGCAACACAAGACAAAACTACGGTGTCATTGTGAAACAGAATGTGGCACAATAATAGGTCTTTCTCAATTATCTTGTTTTTGTAATTGTTGGATACCGAAATCTGAAAATAACTTTTTTATTAATCACCTAGCCATTTCATCCAAGGTTTTGCTTCTCAGTATTGCTACTCTCTTCCCTTAACATCCTCACAGAAAACAATTCCTCATCGTTTTTAACAGTTACTCATTGCCGGGTGAGTTTCCAATGAAGGATCATTGCGTTTGCCAAGTGAGATAAGATTATATCAGAGTCAGTAAAGCCTTGAGAGAGAGCGGCATGAACACGTCTGAAGTATTTCCATCCCACCGTAAATTCTCTGGAGGCTAGGAGTGCTGTTGACCCCCTGGCTCCCTTCACACACACGTACTAATGCACAGAAACATGAACGTGATACAGACAGCAATAAAAACAAACACTCCTTTTTTCTAAGCTCAGCATCCAAGATAAACAATAATCAGTGCCCTCAATGGTTCATTTAGAATTAAATAGCATTACGAGCTAAATAAACAGGACTCCATGTGTGAGTACGTGTATGTACTGATCCTCTATCTCACGACTTCCTCTGTAGTCTCTGTCTTTATCAAGGATGTACCGTGGCACGACATTAGACTTGAATGACAAGTTAAGATGCCAGTTGATGTGCCTCGCCAGTGTGCAGAAGGCTGATGATAAAAAATGGTCCAAAAAGTTTCTGCTGACATTCTATTGTTAATTTCTCAAGTCATGATCTTTATTGCTGATGTGTGTCTGTGTTTGTATTTATGCTTTCACTTACAGTAAATGTGGTAATGTGTGGGCACAATTTGTCATGGCATTGTGCCTACATGCACGTGTGCTTGAGGTATGTGGTTCTCATGTAACATGTGATGTATGTGTGTGTGTGTGTGTGTGTGTGTGTGTGTGTGTGTGTGTGTGTGTGTGTGTGTGTGTGTGCGTGAGAAAGAGACTTCCCCTGATACAAACTCTCTTTCTCTTGCCACTCCATAGAACATTCTGTTCCCATCTATCAGTTTGCCACTTCCTCTTCTAACTACCTCCGTTACAAACATGCTCCCCCGACCCCCCCCCCCACACACACACCCACACGCTCGTAAAACACCTTCTCCTCCCCTTTTTGTCCATACGTACAACCACATGTTCACACACATAAAGGCAAGTTTATATTCACTCTCACACTTTGAGTAAGCCCTGTCCTGTTTTGTGTTAGTGCAGCAGAGAAACAACATGTTGCACATCCAAACCTCTCTCCCTCCTTCCCTTCCATTCTCTTTGTCCTTAGGACTATCTCCCTCCCTTTCCTCTCTTTTGCTCTCTCCCAAACTCTTAACTCTCTTTGTTTCTCTGCCACTGCTTTCCCTTGAGGCTGATGAGTCATCTGTGTGTCTCAAACACGACTGCACGCTATTGTATGAGACAGTACAGCATGTGCAGTGTTAAATTTGCAAAAAGGTCCCCAGAGGAAGACTCTTAAGTCAAACCAGTTTACGCATGTGGGAAACCATCATACTGACAGTTAAATTGTGTTCTGTTAGAAAACTAGTGAAGTGGCTTGATAGATCGATAACTCCATGGTCACTTTATCAGGTATACCTATACAGGTACAATCTGCAATCTGCCATAGATTCTATATTAAACATAATTGATAGTATATCTCTCTGACAGCATCAATCAAAACATGAACATTATTAAAATTTCAAATGTATGGCTGAGATGTTGTATTAGAGTTTACAGGTATACCTATGAATGCCGATATCTTTCTATTTAATCATCTGATAAAGAACAATTCCAGATTGGACCTTCAATTAGACAAACAAACTTATAGTCAACCCGTCAAAACTGTTATGTCATTAAATGAATGGTTCAAATGTTTTGGGAAATAGGCTCATTCACTTTCTTGCTGATATAAATCAGGATTGATACCACTCTCATGTCTGTACGGTAAATATGAAGCTAAATTCGAGAGTCGGCTCTCTTAACTAAGCATAAAGACTGAAAACCGGAGGAAACTGGTAGCCTGTTTTGTTCCAGGGTTTATTTGCAAGACTATTTCTTGGCCAGGCACAGGGACTTCCAGTTGTCACTGTGAGTTACTGGAAGTTACTGGCCAGGAAAAAGTAAAGCACATAACCCACTGTCAAACTGTAAAACCACAAATTGTTTTTTGCACAAATTGAACAAATGAGATATAACTTGTGAGCTTTAGGGCTGCTGGTAAGTGGATTCCGTTACCTTTGAGGCACCAATTGCGAATAATCAGCAAGTAAATCAGCAAGCACTTCCAACAAGTTAAATCAGGTAGGTGACCTACTATGACAACAGCCAATACAGCATGAAGACTGCAATTAAACTGTTGAATATCATGTTTCACACGCTTCATAGACGTTTTAAGGTTGTAATAAAGCTTGATGCAGGTGCCAATGTTTTGATATTGAAAGGGTGACTCATGATGAACCGGTTTACCTTGGCACCTGATAACACTTCTTGGTAAGACAGATAATATAAAAAATTAATTTCCGTCATACTCCCCTTTTGGTTTGGAAATTACAAAAGAACAAAGAAAAGTGAATCTTCATTTTCTAAATGATAGCACTTTTAGTTACCCAACACGTGGTCCAAATGACATGAAGCGTGAGGTGTGTTATCAATGCCAAACGTTCCAGGAGAGGAACTTTATTTTCTGACTTTTGAGATGGCCGGTTAAATGAATAATATTGCGAGTACATACACTAATAACCGAGCCTTGCCCTGAAACATTAAACCAGCAACGGTGTGTGTATGTGTGTCAAGTGATACAACTGCCCCTCCACAGTGCATTGTTCTGTCAGGCACTGTATGGCTCTATTGTGTGTTCGTAGGACAGAAAGTGCTGTGTTTACCCCAATCATGCACACCTTGAAACTGCCCCCATGGGAGCGGAGGGAGGGAGATTGTATGAACATGTGTGTTTGTGTGTCTTTTCACTTATCCAAAGAGTGATTAATGTCTCGGTAGTTGAAGGTGTAAACACTGACAAGTCTGCACACACACACACAGACACACACACACACACACACACACAGAGCTAATTTTTGCTTTGATCTGCCTCTTAAGATGTGCACATGCTTCATAACCAACTCAGACACACACTTACATTAATGAAGCACTCTCATATTCCCATATGTTTTGTAGATTGAAGTTATCTCACACACACACACACACACACACACACACACACACACACACACACACACACACACACACACACACACACACACACACACACACACACACACACACACACACACACACACACACACACACACACACACACACACACACACACACACACACACACACACACACACACACACACACACACACACACACACGCTGAGGACCCTAGGGGAGAGAAAGGCGCTGAAACTAGTTGTGCTGTAGGGTGTTGTCTACAGCTGTAGCTGGATCTAGTTACCGTCCGAGACACTCCCTATCTTTCACTTCTATAGCTCAAACGCACCGTGCATGCGACTGACCTAACAGCCCATCATTTTAGGTGTAACTATGAACCACTCACATGCAAGCTAGCAAACACCCGTGGAGATCTCTTTTGGCAGAGTACACCAGCATCCATTGGGTTTTTACAGTGAGGTGAGAGTTCAGCAATAGAGAAAAGGTGTGTGTGAGAAATATAGTGTGTGTGTTTGTGTGTGTGTGTGTGTGTGTGTGTGTGTGTGTGTGTGTGTGTGTGTGTGTGTGTGTGTGTGTGTGTGTGTGTGTGTGTGTGTGTGTGTGTGTGTGTGTGTGTGTGTGTGTGTGTGTGTGTGTGTGTGTGTGTGAAGTTGGTTCCTCTCTGGCTAATAAAAAGTGAACCGGTAAAGTGAGATTACCCCAGATCAAATCCAAGCACACCAACGTTCAACTGAAACGTTGTTTGCATAATGATTATGATGCTCAGTTGCTCTATCTCTCTCGCTCTCTCCTTCCTTGTATATCTCTCTGTTTCGACTCTCTTACGACTACATCGTTTCTCTTTTATCTTCTTCCAACATCTCCCCAACTTTCCCACCATCTTTCTTTTCTCTCAGCGCCTCCTTCTCCCTCTGAGTTTCATCGCTCGTTTGAACAGTCAGAAATCATTGCATGCGCCGCAGGGAAGGGCAGGGGCCCATGGGCCAGCTAAAGAAGAAGGAGAGATCAAATAATGAAGAATGAAAATATAGAGAAGAAGATGGGACAACTAAACAGACACAGGGATACAGATAGAAAGAAGAGGAAAGGGGGGGGGGGGGTGAAAGAGAGATAAAATGGGGAAAGGGAAAATAAAATACTTGAAGACAATGGGTCCCACCACACCCCATGTAGGCCCAAAAACTCATGTCCAAAAAGATATGGCCACATTACATCACACCTATTGCACTCTGGTCTGCAGAGCCACGAACAATCACTGTACGGAAGAAGAGGAGGGCAGCGCTGCATTTATTCATCCAGTCAGTCAGAACAGATTCAAACAAGCAGGTTACAGCGAAAGGTAAATTGAATTGGCATGCCAACAGGGAGACAGACAGACTGCCAAAAGACACTGGCAATTGCCCTCACACACAGACAGGAACACGTATGGATGAGTAATGAGCCAGACTGGAAGAAGAGGAAAAGATAAAAGGTGGAAGGAGAGAAAGAAAGGTGAGAGCCAGAGAGATATGACTGAGGGAGACAGTGAGATGAAGATGACCAACACAGACAGACAGAAATATAAATAAATAAATAATGAATAGATAGATAAACAAATAGATAGATAGATAGATAGATAGATAGATAGAAAGATAGATAGATAGACAGATAGACAGATATATAGATTATCTCATGTGCGTGCGGACAAAAACATCTGCACACAGCTCTGAAGGTTGAATTAATTGGAAAATAAATCATTACCTTGTGCCTTGGCGCTCGCAGCCAGCAGGCTTCCTAATAGCAGAATCCACAGGTATGACATCATGGGAACACGGTGTTCTGTCTGCGATTAAACCGGGGTTTAGACTGCCTTTCTGCGGCCTTAAAACAGGACAATTAACCGGCGTTTGGAGGTTCCAGGTGGATTTGGAAGGCGTGCGTGTCGGGTCCGCTGGTGCGTTCTTGTGCGTCGGATCCAACCCCTGGCGTCTCCAAGGTGCTCAGATGCTCGGTAAGTGCGCCCCGCCGCGGATCTGTCGTCCTCTCCTTTTGTCTGGATTGGAAGAGAGAAGGTCCAGTCTTTATTAAGGTGGGCGTGTCTCTTCTCCCAAATACAGGCAGAGCAGGGCAGAGGCAGGCAGACAGAAGGGCTGTGGAGGCAATACTTCCCCACTTATCATTAAAATCATTACCACTGCGATTCTATCACTGTTACGAACAATTCTACATTCGTCTGTATCCACCCCAGTTAGACTCCCCCCCAATTATCCATAAATTCCTTATGAAATATTTAATTTCATTCAAGTCGTCCTTTTGGATACTGCTGCTCACTTACAGTAAAGCCACCTTTGTCAGAGTGTAACTTCAAATTGTTTATTGTTTAATTGTATATTATTTAATTTTAGTAAAGGGTCCAGAACTGACAAGATACATCATATTATATTAAGAAATACACTTAAAAACTCCCCTAGCAGCATTTCTAGGCCCATGAAGCTCATTTCCATAATACATTTGCTATGATTTAGGCAGTCTCTACTCTCCTGCAGGCTCATAAGCCTGTGATTTCCTTGGATTTATTAAAATATCAGGTTTCAGAAGAGTACACTCGATTGCTGGATTTGGAAATGCAAAGGCTTCGGTCTGTTTTTGTTAATGTTAAATTAATGTTAGGTTTCCATTTGAGAAAACCACACATGAGCTCATGCAAACCGACTAGGAGGTGGATCTGAAAAGAGAGCATTATCCTTTCCTTTTTTCCTTTCCTCAGGCTCGTCTCCTTCGTTAACCACTTAGTTAACCGGGGCAAATTGAAATGCTTTCACAGGTAATGGTCGGCAGGTGGCGCCATTCATTCATTATCTCATAGTTTCAATGAGTTCATATCCCAATACACATTCAACTGTTCAAAGCAGTAATTTCTTGCAAGTCAAGATAATTGTATTTATAGATCACTATATTTGTATCTCAGATATTGTACATCCTAAATGGTGAAGGGAGGGGTTGCATCTGTTAAACCGTTTCATAGCATGCAAATACTTCCTTTAAGAATTCTTAATAACCGATGATTTTATTTCCCCAATGGCTGAAAATCAAACACCTTAGCGATGATCATACATCAAATAATTTTTTTTTCAACAACACCTTTAAGTTCATTTTTTGGTTGAAAAATGATGTAATTTTTCCCCACTACATCACTTGAGCATTCATAATTATAAGAATTATGCATGTAGTTAATTAAAATCAAAGAGCCTTAAACAGTTGATGAAGGTGTCTTCTACAGAGGCAGCTTGATATTATAACGGTATTAGGAAACTAAGCAAAAATAATAACCGTTCCTGTGTAATCCAATAATTCATGCATGACAGGACTAAACGGGCAGCAATGCAACACCGTCACATGAGTGTAAACACACAGACACACCCGTTTGATTCATACACCATCACAGGTGTCACAGGGGGAAAAAAACACACAAGCCTTGCATGAGGGTGAGGCTGTGTGTAACTTTGACACAGATGAATTACAACAGTCTGACCTTTAGAATGTTCTCATTAAAAGCCAGTTTCTTTGATCTTTTAGCCACAGAGACAAATAAAATGTCTTGTGACCCAAGCAATACATGAAAAGTCAGCAAGCATCATTGGTAATCTGTAAACATGGGCGAACAACCAGCAGTGTCACATATCGCACTCACTTTTCAGTATCATCTTTGACTCATTTGTGCATCTGTTATAAAAACGCAATCAAAATAGTTTACAAAAAGGAACATGTTTATTAGTGTGATGATTACATAAACATTAAAACAATCTCCCATTTAACACGTTTATTATAAAAACATACATAAAGCCTCAATTTGGGATTATTTCAGAAAATAGTTTTTTTTTATTCTGAATGAGTGATTGAAAAATAATCTCTACACACATTTTACATGTCCATCTTGCACCAATCATTCCTCCTCAGGTGGATATCATTACGGAAGCAGTAGCACATGTATTGTGTTTGTATATCATATGTATTCAGCCAGAATTTGATGATCCATCATATGTGTAGTCAAAGATTTCCACTATTTTGACAGTATTTTCCATAAACACTGACCTGAGGCATGCTTGGACCTCATGTCTATTATTTAGTGCCGTAACTTAACATCAGAGAAAAGGGTGAGGCTCACTGACAGTAGGCAGAGAGGGTCAAACTATTTTTTTTTTTTTTTTGTCCTTCCTCTGCAGTACAAAACCCAATCTTTTGTATTAAGGCAATAAAGCTTGACAGAAAAGTTCTGTAAGTGTGTTGCTTTTAACAACACTTATGGTTGCACTTAGTAGATCAGGTACTTTGTGCGGGTGCCATGTTTCAGTCCATGAAAAAAAAGCCTTCATTAAGCAGTTCAAGAAAAAGAGGCTCTATTGTAAGCAAAGCTCTGTGAGGCCTTCATGACTGTATTCTGCTCACGGCTTTTGGCACAAAACAAAACCAAAAAAAATCTCCATCAATTGCCAAAACTACCCCAAGCTTGTCAACCCCTCTCCTTTGCTCCTCACATGTGATCTGTATTATACAGACCAGTACTTGGTCATGCACACTTTTGGTCAGCTATTGATCAATAACATCATAAAGACTGACTTCAACAGAAGTGTATCAAACGTATTTCAGCAAAGAGGACAAGAAAGTGACTTTTTAGTGACTTCCTAAAGTGTGGTCCATGTTCCCTTTCCTTACAATCTAATTACTTGTTTACAATTGATCTCTGCATGATATTTTTATAGACTAGAAATATGGTGGAATAGTGGTGGAAGTGTTCTTCTGCTAATTATTCCTGGCAACAATTTTCAGACCGATTCTCCAACATCTGCCCTGTTACTCCAATGCACTCTTCTGCTACATTTGGGAGGCCTGGGGAAGTATCGATGCTCTTGTAGAGAGATAATTACATTTTTTGCAGACTTTAGCATAGTTGACAGACTAATTAGCAAAGTAGTCAATAGTATAATCTGTAAAAGTCAAACAAAGAAAGGCACAAAAACAGTTGTTATTTCAACTTTTCTAAGGCAAGTATCTGACTGAAATGTCCAGGTTATCATGACTGATGTTTTCTTATTTTCAGGGTGAGAGATTGGTCAAGAGAATCGTAACAACCAAAATACACTGCATAGCCATTCCCAATGTGTCCCCATAATGCATTATTAGTGCATGATTTTCCTCTTTGACCTGCTGTCAGCTGTGCAACGAAGGAGGAAAAAATATTGGACATATGGATTATACGGTATGAAAGGTACACCAGCAGAATGCCAAGAGAATTGTACCGTTAAGACACTTGGAATTACAAAGCATGGATGCAATAAATGACTCTGACTTGGAAACGTTAGTGTGTGTGTGTGTGAGAGAGAGAGAGAGAGAGAGAGAGAGAGAGAGAGAGAGAGAGAGAGAGAGAGAGAGAGAGAGAGAGAGAGAGAGAGAGAGAGAGAGAGAGAGAGAGAGAGAGAGAGAGAGAGAGAGAGAGAGAGAGAGAGAGAGAGAGAGAGAAAGAGAGAGAGAGATACAAAGAGAGAGAGAGAAAGAGAGATACAAAGAGAGAGGGACATAGTCATTCAGTGTAGCAAACAAAGTGAGGGCAGTATGTGGGCTCCCGTGGTCCATCTCCATGAGACTGCAGTTTGATTGGCTGATGACAGTCCTACTCTTAACAATCCGATTAATTATTGTCTTGATGCAAGAGAGTGAACGAGCTGGAAATTGGCTCACATTTTGTTGAAACACTCCTTCGCGTTGGACCACACTTGGATTCCCTGAGACAGTGATGGAGTGACAGAAAACAAGGGAGTGATTTTGAGAGAAAAGACAGAAAAAAAACATCTTTAAGAAAAACAGATGGGGGGGGGGGCAGAACTGCTTTTTTAAAATAGGTAATTATATAAGAACAAAAGCACAATCACACTGTGGAAAAGAGCTCCCTACCTTCTTACACATGCTGATCTGCATAATTGCATAGCTGATTAGTGCTTCACGCAAATCTTTGTCCTTCTGTTCCTTAAAGCGTTCAATGTCTTCCCAGGCTGTTCGCACAAACTCTCTGAAGACACAATCACAAACAAAGACACATGATCATGGTCAGTCCTTTTGTATGGAAGTGTGTGTGTTTGTTTGTTTGTTTGTTTGTTTGTTTGTTTGTTTGTTTGTGTGTGTGTGTGTGTGTGTGTGTGTGTGTGTGTGTGTGTGTGTGTGTGTGTGTGTGTGTGTGTGTGTGTGTGTGTGTGTGTGTGTGTGTGTGTGTGTGTGTGAGGGTATTTTCAGAGTGAGGGGAACAGACATCTAGGTGAAAGAGTAGAATACATTTTGAAAGAATATTTAGAAAAAGGTGGAGGATTATATGACTTATGTTGAGCTTACGCGCACTCTGTGTTCTTCTCCTTGAGCATTTCCTCTCCCTCCTGGATGCTCTGCTCCAGGGCTGCCAACTTGCTCTCCCTCTGCTCCTGGCTCTCTTGTCCAAACAGTTTACTGGTCATCCCCTTCAGAGAAAAGACACGTACTGTCTGCAAACAAACACAAACAAAAACATATTAATTGACTATGGAAGTTTTCATTAAATTGGATCACAAAAATGTTTTAAATACAGGCCTAAATCTGTTCATTTGCACAATTTTGACAATTGACTTGTGTGTGTGTATACAACTTTTGCATGTGCACAGAATGTGTAGGAGAACGTTTGTTTGTTTATTAGATCCCCATTAGCTAATGTACTGAAACAGTAGCTACTCTTCCTGGGGACTACATTCATATTTTAACAATACTTCATTAACAGAAAATACATCAATACATATCCGTAACATTGATACTCACAGTAAAACTCAATACACAACGCAACAAGTAAAAGACTCAAAAACCAACACCAACTCAAAGCCTGTCTAATACGTATAATAGCACTATGTAATAATTTCATATTTTACATAACTTAGAGAGAAAGTCAGAGATAATAAGCAAGTGTGTGTGTGTGTGTGTGTGTGTGTGCATGTGTGTGTTACCCCAGTAGCCAGCTCTTCTTTCTGTTGTTTCTTATTGACGAGGTCCTGAGCTGCCATCTCCAATTCATACTGGATCAACTCATGTTTCCTACATACTGACCTTAATTCACAAACACACGCAAAAAGACAGACATATAAACACCAGCAAAATACTCAAAACCGCCTCTGTAGTAATTTCCTCTGAAGTAGGCGTCTCCAGGACCATATTTTGCCATGACACGCATGCACAGTGAAAACAATACCAGCATTGCTGTCGATGATGGTACTAAAGTAAGATAGCTGATCTCCATCCAATCAAGGAGCTCTAACATCAGTGCATGTTGACAGCTACAGGTCTGCATTAGTTTCTCTGCTGAAAGACAATTTAAATAAGCTATAAGGTATTTGCATTAGCGCTGCCACATGTTGCTTTGTTTTGAATAGAAATATATAGAACAATGACAACATGAGGTGGAGGCACAACAAGTGGGTGATGTACTTTTATAACAGCTCTAAAACCTGGTCTACTACCACCCACATTACCTCTGCCAGACTTCACCAATACCCTAAACCAGAAGGATGTATATCCTTCATTTGTTTATTAAATTAATAATGACTGTTACTACAATAATGATTATTTTCATGATCAGTCACCTGCAGATTATTTTCATGATTCATCAATAAAAAAAACAACATTATTTGGCCTGGTATAGAAATGTCCCTCTTTTAAACATACAGAAACACTTACCTAACAGCATCAGTATAGAAAAGGTATTCTTTCAGTTGGTCTGCATAGTGTTCTTCTTCCTCCAGAATGTCATCTATTGAGGCAGCATACCTGTGCACATGTTGCATTCATGAGAAAACCACTATAAAGAGAATGTGTTTAAGTTAGTAGTTGTGTGTGAGAGGGTACACTGGTTGAAGTCCATCTTTAGTCTACTTACGTGTCCATGTGGTGGCCAGCACTCTGGAGTCCGTCTCCCATCTCTTTTTCAATGGCACTCCACTCACTGGAGACACACCAGTTCAGGCATTACTTAACTTGAATTCTCTCTCTGTTCAGTCCATAACATCTAAATAATTTTCTAGCTTGTGCCTGTGCTGGTGTATTGTGTGCTACCATTTGCTCTTACATGTACACAAAATTGTTGCGTTTTTATTTACAAATGTCCTCTGTATGTATAGTCTTTAGCTAAACATCTCAAACATACAAATTTAGGTTGGAAAAAAACAGAAACAAAAGAAAATGGTGAAGTGGTAATCTCAATCTTGCATCTACATGACTAAAGGAATTACCCTGCTAGGAATTACCCTGGCATCCCCTTTAAAGTAATCCGTAAGATTTTCATCCTGTTTATTGTCTGTTAAATTACTATCTATCAAAGAGTGAGTTAAAACAATGGTGATTGATCATATGACTCACTAATGAAAGCGCTTCTACTTGCCTAGATGTAAATAGGTCACCATGTTAGGACCTAATCACACTGTCCATTTGTCACGTGCCCACGGTGCCCACCGCTTCACAGCTAAAGTCTAGTTTGTTTGACCAGTGTGAGTGACAACTGTTCCGCACCCAGGCATGGTACACTTGCCAGCTATGTCCCAGTTGAGGGAGGTGGGCTTTTGTAAAGCAGGGATGCACATGTATGAACTGGAGCAAGCACATGTACGAGCAAGAGCACGAGCACAAGCAAGGGTGCACTGACAGTGGTCCTCATGTCTACTTATGTACGACTGTTCCCTGGCATGGACATTTAAAAAGATGCAACCTAACGGTTTGCGCTGGTCAGAGGTGCAGAGGTGGAGTGTTTACTGCAGTTTTGGTCAGATAACAATATTCAAAAAAAGTTAGACAAAACTAAATCTCCGAGGGGCAATGAACTACAAGCAAGAAGCCTTCAAGCTAAGGCTCGGATCATTTCAAGTAATGTGAGTGCCCTCTTTTAGGCCAAAACTATGATTTTATTCACGTAGAAATGCAATAACTGTAGAACAGGTGTGTCTCACCTAAAGACTCTGCCGTAGTTACCGTGGACCTTGTAAACACCATACAGCCTGTCTGCTACTTTCTAGAATAAAGACAATCAAATCATTATTACTTTATGGATGGTCAGAAAAAAAAAATCCAGAGTAATAAACGTAAACAGTGCTCAAAGAACAGGAGTTCACACAAGCTGACTGTTTTCTACTCGCTCGAGACAAAATGGCATGAGTTGAAGTACCGGCCATGTTACACAACAGTATGCAAAAAAATGTAAACTACTGGCCAAACCATTTAAATATTGGTGTGTGTGTGTGTGTGTGTGTGTGTGTGTGTGTGTGTGTGTGTGTGTTTTGTACATGTCAAAACTCACCGCCCGCACCCTCAGTAACTGAGAGACGACAGTGGTCAGTTCATCACTGTAGTGTTTCAGTGCTGTGAAGCGCCTGGAGAACACAACACATAAAACATGTTTAACTGCTCCCTGTGAAGGTTTTTCAAGATAATCTCTAATCGTTATACCTCTTATTACCTTTTTTTGCCACTGGAATAACTTATTTTTAATGAAGTCCACTCACGATAATTCAATAACTTTCATAATAATTCAGTAATGTGACTAAATCTTCTGCTTTGTATAAATCCTGGCAAATGCTTCACTGGAAAACCATGAAAAGTAAAGTTTTTCTGGCTCTTTTATACCTACTTGTCAGGGTTCTTGACTCTGAACATGGCACTCACAGACTTCAGTCTGGAGTCAACCTGGTGGGGAACAGAATGATACAAACATTAACGCGGTTTTATTTTACATTTGGTATACAGCAGGAATTATGAAGAGGTGCCAGAGGCTTAAAAAGGTTCAGCAAAAGAGAAACTTTTAATCAACTATCTAAGTAAAGTGTGAAGGAGATAGAGTACCACTAACTGTATACCTTGTCTTGGAAACCTGTCTCCAAAACCGCCTCCTTCCATCCTTTCTCCTGAGAATGAACACATGATACAGGAATGAAAATAGAACTTTCTATGCGAGTCACCAACATGACTCTGCAGAGGTACTCGGAAAGGCTGCTTTCTAAAACGTATAACTTTATTATAGAATATTTAACATTATAAGACATACAATTTATAAACACTGAGAAAATAAAGAATAAATAAACATCATGTATCAGTCAATTACTGACCATTTAAATAAAGAATAAATACAAATAAAATAATGGCCAAATAGTATCACTCAATTGTTGGCTATTTAAATAAATCATTTTTCAAAAAATAAGAAATAAAAAATGGTTTTGATAAAGACAGTTTGAAATCCCTGTTGGACTGTGAGTGTGTGAGAGTGAACATTTCTGTATATGTACAGTATGTCCGAAAAATCCAATGGGACGTTATGTGGAACATAGTACCAACGGTACCAATCTCGGAACCCATCGGTTATTTCTATCGGGCAGAAAATAGTCCATGGGTAAAGTTAATCCTCTTTTGCTCTCCACCCGGACTGTTTACCAGCATGCAACCAAGGCATGCCCAAATGAGATTTGTACATACTACTTCGACTGCAAACAAAAACCAGATTACTTCCACCTCCCAAATCTTGTCCCATTGCCTACAGATTTTCCATTCCTATGCAGAATCTGGTTTAGGTTCTATGAGTACTAACCTCGGTCAGAAAGCGGAAGAATATTTTGTCATTGGAAAGGACAGGATGTGATGCAACACGCAGGAGGAAGTTTTCCAGGCCGACTCTCCGTCGCTCAACAAAGTCTGGGTCGAGGTTGTCTGCTGACAGCTTGTGCCACACAAACTCCGCCTACGAGAGGCACAATCCAGGAAGTTCAAAAAAGAAAAGAAAAAGTGAATACCACCTCAAAAGGATGAGGGTGTATTATATACCATCTACATCTACTGAGAGCTAACTCTGAAAGAAAGACTAAATAAATTAGAAAAGTTCAGATGGAGTAGTTTTCATCTTAGTTATGCCCAGCTAATTCATTACATGTATTACAATTTATTTTTTTAAAGTAATTATTAGTCTCCTTCCGCATACAGTATTTGTCACTCACCCTTTTCTCTGGTAGTGGAGGGATGATGATGTAGGGGTAGGTGATCAGGAGGTATGTTCTGAGCAACTCAAACTCACTGTAGCGTCTCCACAAAGCGTCTGGTGTGGCAGGCGTACCCCCCTCTGGAACCGTTTCAGCTGGCCTGCAGACAGAAGAATGGGAATAAACAGTATTGTGTTATCAGGTGTCATCACAGAAGTGGTAAGACATGTGGACTTGTTTTAAGCAACTTGAGACAGAAGAAGCAAACATAACACCTTTGACCTCGACTTTCAAGTGGAGTGGCCTTCTGAGTAGGGGAGGGGGAAACCGATGTCATTGGGAGCATTGTGATTACCTTTTAAAAGATTCAGCACCTATGGGCAGATCTCCTTAATTGGAATTCAGAGAGCTCCCTAAGTTAAGTAATGAAGACAAATTATTTTTGAAGGGGGGGGAGGGGGGGGTTATGACAGGGTAGTGAAGTAAACAGTGCAGGCTAGTCTGTTCCTTGATCTTGTTTTGTTTAACAAGAACAAAAGGCTAATGTATCCTTTAGTTATCAAATCACAGTATCAGTTGCATTCAAATCTTATCAAATAATAACATACGCAGAGACTCACAGCCCTGTTTTGAGGTTGCCAAATTGCATCCCTTCAAGTGAGTATTGGACTTAATTACTTCAAGGACGTTGAAATTCCAATATGTAAGTGGAAGCAAACATGTCCTGTTTGCCTTTAATATTGACGTGATGAGTGAGCTGTCCCACTCCACTCTTCTTGTCACTACTGTTCTTTTCTACACCACGATATTAAGTCTCCACAGCACTGTGCCAGCGCTGGAGTATGGTTTGCTAATCATTGTGGGATAAGGGAAATAGACATTCTGGCCTGATAGCATTTATTTTAAAATAATCACATTGGCCTTTGCCAGCATTAGGCTCTGGATGCAGTGATGGTTATTCTTGCAAAATAGATAAGAGATATAGCGGAATAGGATGGCATGTGTGACGGGCCATATGAGAGACATGCCACCGTACATCCAGTAAACTGGACCACGATAAGGTTAAAGAAACTTAAAGTTGTTTATGGTGTATATAGATTTACTGCACAAAGTAGAAGGCTATTAAATGGCAGCAGAAAACCAGACACTCCAGTTTATGTCCTACCGTATTTCTATGAGGTAGACTGTGTAGGTTTCCTGCATGTTAACTGTGTTTTTCCCCGTTCTCTTCTCAGCCTCCGCCACATTTATCTCCATTTTTCTCAACAGAGCTGTTCCTCTTTCCACCATCTACACAGACAAGAGAAAATAGTGTGTGAGCATGAGAAAAAAAATCAATGGAAACGAGAGTAAAACATAAAAGAAATCTGGCGGCTGCGGCTAAGGAGGTAGAGCAGGTTCAATCCTTGGCTCCTCCAGTTTACATGTCAGTGATTCTTCGATCAGACCGTGATGGGTACCTCTGCCATTAGCAGATCATTTATCGTTCTTCATATTACTGTGTTTGAATTACAAGTTTTTTAATGTCTATATTTTGAAAAAACTACAATGTGCACTTCATAAATAATAGGTTTTTTTACATTTCACAATTTTTTGTTGATGTCAGATTATTTATAACATAACAATGATGAACGCTGGTTCCAGGGGCCCCCTGTGAATTTTTGCCCCAACAGACTCTATAATCGCCTCTGGCCATCAGTGTATGAATGTGTGCGTGAAGGGGTGAATGTAGCATGTAGTATTAGAAAGGCACTATATACATTCAAGTTCAATATATGAGAGAGCATCAGAAAAAATAATGTCCAGTCAACGGACAGTTGTATGCAGGATAAGAATGTGGTTCTCAGGAACTAGAACAAAAAAATTACATTATTTCATTACATTTCCACTCTGGTGGAAAAAAAAATAGAGTTATAAATATTACAGATAGATTGACAAGCAAACCAGGTGAACACAGAGGAACAGGCAGCTGTTTTGCTAGTGAACAGACTGTAACACTGTTTTGTTTTTTACACAGGGTTATTACAAGCATGTGCAAATCACAAGACAAGACGAGATAAGGCACTACTACCACCGCAGGCAAAAAAAAAATCATTCATGGGCTTTTGCTTTCTAACTAGAAACCACGGAGAAGACTCTTCCTAATTTCATCACACAAAATCTAAACTCATCTACCAGGACATCTGCAAGAGGGGATTGTAAAATTCCTCGTAAAAATAGTCGTTTTTGGCAGTCAGTCTTTTCTTATCGAGCAGCACATACTTGGATTACTATACCCACAGATCTAAGGAACATAACATCCTTGAAATCTTTTTCTAAATCTGTAAAACAATGGCTATTTGAAAATCAGACATGTTGCCATAATCAGTATTAATGTACTTTACTCTGTCCTTACTTGTAGTTCGTGCACTTATGCTCATTGTCTATGCCGATACTGTGTATACTCATTGTTTGTGCATGATGCCTTTGTTTGTGCTTAAATGCTAATTGTATTTAAATGTGCTATATGTTACACATTTTTATTTTTGTCTGTGTGCTGTCTTATCAGTTTTATCAATTGCTTCCATGTGTATGTTGTAACGAACACTTGTGTTGCTGTGATTTGTCATGCTCATGTGTTCTTGTGTATATGTCTTTTGTACTGCTTTCTCCTATATATATTTTTATTTATTTACATTATTTATATTTAATATTTTCGTAAATGTCTTCAACTTGCCAGAGACTGCAGATGAAAATGAGCCTGTATAGCTAAATCTGGCACATTTACATGTGTGACTCTGATGCTCTTGTTAATTAATGTGCGTTGTCCCTTTAAGAAAAAACAGTAAACTAAACTATGCTAAACGTTAGCGTTTAGACTGGCTAGCTATCAAGCTAACGTCAGGACTAAAGTTTACAGAGTAGCTTTGCACCGCTGTTGGCAAAAGCACTCTCGCTCACTTTGTACCTGTAATGTTTCTTCCTACTACTGCTCGCTACATTTAGCTTTGACGTCGGCCAACGGTCTAAACGTTGCAACAGCTCTTTTGAGGAGCTGAGTGGAAAAACCTCCGCTGCTTCATGTCACTGTAACTCCACCTAGCTAACATTAGGCCTGTTTGGGAAAGTTGTCACTACACACTCGAGTTTTCAACTCCCACAATAGTTTGTCTTAGAGAAAAAAGTAAAGTACGACCGTGTTTATAATGTTGTTTTCGGATTCTGCTGAAGTGATGTCGGTGTTACCGATCACAGCCACTTCTTCGTTACTTCCAGAGTCCGAGTCTGCCATCATCACACGGCTGCCGAGCTGCTGCTGTTGTCAGCTGAGCTGGCACAGTAGTTTCCTCAATTGTGCGCATGCGCATTTCAGACTGTGGCCAGTAATCAGCCAGTATGTCCATAGTATGAATAGGATTATTATTATCAATGGCCATTAGATCATAAATAGCTAAACAAATGAGAAAATAAAGACAACAACACGAAAATAATCATCATTGTAATGATTTTAACACTAATTATAATAATACATTATAAAATCAACAGAAGTAACATCAATATAATATCAGAATAATCTTGGTCTAATCATATAATAGAACAATGTGAAAATGCAACAGTGTAGTTCAATGTAAAAAACTCAGTGCAAGTAATCAGACCTTGAATTTGTACTGTAATTGCTCCAACTTTGCAAAGGACCATATAAAGTGTTAACATTTAAATTCAGCAAAACAAAACTGCAATTCCCTCGTGTTAATGTGCAGGTATTACAAAATACATGGGAACAGCCAACATAATTATGGTTCAAACTGGTGCACATTTAAAGGAGATCAATTGATGGTTTCTGAAAGTTTCCATGCAGCTGTGCTAAACTGTTGAACCCAATACCCTCCCTTGGCATCATTAGCAGCTTACTTTGATGCCTTCCTTTGACAAGGCTGACATCTACTGGTGGGATTTTGGTTTATTTCCTCTTTGCCACCAGATCCTTTGCATGTGTTCACATTGTTCGATTTCTTATTTTTGGCAAGTTAAATATTTGTGAAAAGCCCATTACCAGTTGATTCAGTTTGCAGAAACTCAAGTGTAAATGTTTCCCTACTGAAGGATTACAAATGAGTCCAAACAGGAAATATTATGACACTTGTGTTGAAAGATACCCATCCTAAACAGTGATCCTAAATCAATCCTTAAACATGTTGTTCAAGATTATGAGGTTTTGTCAAATCAAACACTATTTGGTATTACACTATAAATTTAAGATCTAACACAAATTCATTTTTTTAGGACTTGCTTTCATGGTGTTTGAAAACAAAGTATTGAAAATTGTCATACGTGGTGAATACCCTGGTGATATTATTTGGTCCCTCTGTCATTGGTTGTAAATGGTTTGGGTCCCCGATGTGAATGAGAGAGATGCGGTTTGCCTCAGGCTAGTAAACAGCACAGAAACACGGCCTTTTAGTTCCTGTGGTCACGCTGTTGTGCAGCGTTTAATGTTTAAAGAGAAGGGTGGAGCAGCATTTAGTAAGGAAGCATTTTATATAGATGCCACTGGGCATGGAGTGGGGTGCTGGAGTGTTGTGGGATGTGGGGTGGATGAAAAAGAGATACAAAGAAGGAGAAGCAAAAAGGGGAAATGGTTTGAAAGTGAGTTTAATGAATTAATGTAAAATGATCAATGATGCACCAGGTATGAGTGGAGGGATGGAGTGATGGTGGGATGCAGGTTCAGGCTGCAGTGTGTCAGGAAACCCAAAGCTCCGTACTGTGACCAGCTGTAGTCACAGCAACAGCATAGTTTCCATTCTTTCCTGCCACTGACCTCAAACCAGACATAACCACTTCCTGTCCGCACACACGGGGACACAAACACACATATACACACACACAAACACACACACACACACACACACACACACACACACCTCTAGCCCTATTTGGCTGACTATAATCGTCCATTTGACAACTTTTAGAACCCTCTGACCACCGTTCTTGAACACTAAGCTACAACAAGCTATGTACACTGTGTGTGTGTGTGTGTGTGTGGGTGTGTGTGTGTGTTTCTTCCTGCCTTTCCTATATTTGGAAGTTCTGACCTAAAGCTGCTGAGTGACTATAATTCATGTGTGTATTATACACACTGAGTCATGATATTAATCAGACTTCCTGGCGGGAAACTGTTGTTGATAATACGTGTTTATTTGTATATACCAAAAGGTAATTTAAAAAATAGCAAATACATTTCTATTACAAATGATTTAAAAAGATATACTATGCTTTATTAATGTATGGTTATTCAGCTATGTTGTTAAGAAGAATCTTTCAGTTTACTTGTTTATTTGACTATTATCAGTTGTCCATATAAATCACTCATTGCCTGTGTATGTCAGTTAGAGAAAAATGGTTAATGTGTTGACTGTTGAACAGCAGAGGGCAGCAAAAACCCAATATGAAAATCCAGTCCAATGTTCATGAACAACCTGTTCACAATCGGTATGCAGCAGTACATGATGAGGTTGAGCATATTTTAATATGAGTATGAATAAGTATGATCTTTTTCACTGTCCATACTTTGACTTGTCATAACAGGACACACACTGGTGTTAGTAATAAGATTAGCAATGTTTTATTCAAGTGTCCCTGTAAGCAAAGAAAGTGTGACACTTAGCCAGGATTTACAATACCAGGACCCTGAACCTGAACGCTTAAATGGAATTCAGCCACCATTCATTTTATCATTTGCACCTGTGCTTTTCCCACTGTGACATGTCAAAAATGTCTTCAGTGAAAAAGGCATACATTTTATTTTTATATATTATTATAGGGTTGACACAATTCAACAATAGGAGTAATGGTTGTCACACTATTGCACTTTTAACAGTCATGTTTAACATTAGCATGAAAGCATAAAATGAGCTGTGTATGAATATGAATGTGTGACAGTATATTCAACATATACTGGGTTTACTGGTCATATGCTATTCCAGAGTGGTGGACATTGCATTATTATTGAGTATAACTACAAGCGAGGATATGTATTTAGGATGTGTATTTTTTTCTCCAAGCCAATTTCTACAATATTTGTTTTAAACGAGAAATTGCATAAAATGTGCATCTTTATTAAGTTGGAGTTTGAGTCTCATTACTGTTGTTTGGCACCTTTCTGTCTTTGCATGTCTCAACGAGCAGTCGTCAGGGGCAAGTTCAAAACTAGACAACTTTCTTCATGCCTTCGCCTCCTCCTGCCATGTAAAGTTATGTGTGTTTTGATTTTTATCTGAATGTTTTGTTTAATTTTAAATAATTTCACCATTGCTTTAGATACACTCAAATATGTGTTTTTTCTGTCAGATATTTGGCTTTTAGAAAGTTTTGAAGTTGTACTTAACGTGCATGTTTATGTGTGTATTTTTGTGCATACAAGGCTCGTCAC